>NC_060883.1:23870552-24170552 GCF_021901495.1 Neodiprion virginianus
GCAGAATTTCTTAAAAGTATAACGTTTGTGAATTAAGACCCCGAAGAGAATGCAATGTCGCAATAATCTTCTTCATAGTTTCCCTGATGCTGGTGAATGATTCGAACGAACGTTTTGCTTTCAGACGATGGTGAAAGCGTTTTTGGAAGCCCTTCCATCGGCCGGTCACAACCCAATGACGGACTGTCCGGAACAGCTGAACCACATGATTCATTGTTTCATAGACTTGTGGAAGAACAAGAAGTGGTAGAAACAAGTATTCGGGAGCTGATTTTTTGTTTTTTTTTTTCGATACGAGAACCGAGTGTACGATAGTGAAACCTTAAAGTCTGCATCGAGCCTCTGGTTAACCAAAGCTAGGCGAATATATACCTGAGTAAATTTAATTGTAAAGAAAAGGTGACTCGACGATCGTTGTAGAAGGTCGAAAAACGCCGTTCAACGTTATTGTTATTGTCGTTTTCGTTGTTATATAGTATATTGTTGATAAAAATTACTTTATCAGAGGCTATATCTGCTACTGCGCTATGTAACGAGTCATGTACCAAAGATCATTTCTACGATATGTTGTATACGTGTATAGTATGTAATTCAAGTGCATTTTTCCGCTGTATAATTCGATATTATTATTATTTTTTTCAAAAAAGCATAATTTATTAATCGATTTACACAACAAGAACGTCTCTCCGTTTGTGTTTGTTTCGCACTTTTTTCATTTACCAGTGACAATTCTGCGTATCGACGTGCAGGTACATAGATCGCGTTATAGGAGGTCAAACACGAAACGGTCTCGCCAATCCGCGTTACCAGCTAAAATACTTTCGCCCGCACCCTTCCCTCGACAAATCGTTTCAACCACGATATCGACTCAGCGATTTTGAATTCTCTGGTTGAGCGGGTTGTCCGGCGACTTCATCCACTCCTTCCTTAATATCTGCTTCAGCTGGCTGAGCCGCAGTGTCGGATTCTGCTCTTTGATCAGCGGCATCATTCGCTCCTCGAACGCGGTGTAAGCAGCCTTCAGCCGTTTTTCAGGGTGCCGATCGACCTCAGATTCCTTCGTGCTGTAATTCAGTCGCGAACATGATCAAGTACGCGGTTAAAAATCTTTCGGTTATTTCTCACCAGAGGGGTTAATCACTCGTCGATTTGATGTACACCTGATTTCTAGATCACAAGGGTTTAAAAAGATTTCAGGGATTTCAAACGAATACAAAGAATTTTGAGTGATTTCGAAAGATTTCAAAAAATCACAAGAGACTTCATGGGATTTTAAAGGATTTTTTCAAAAGAAAATTTCAGAGTTTTCAAAACATATCAACAAATTTCGAACGATTTCAAGAGATTTCCAAGGTTCTCAAAAGATTTCGAAGGCTGTAAAAGATTTCAAGAGATTCAACAAGATATCCGGAAAAGTGTGCACCGGGTTCCACGAGTGATTAACTCCTCGTTCTCACCTGAGAACCGATAGCGCCTCGTCTATTCCGTGGGCCGTTTCGCCCTCGAGAACGATTCGGTTGATGTTTTCTTCTATCGGTCTCTCCTCATCTTCGGTCTTCTTCTTCTGGGCGACCTGGTTCCGCCTCTCAGTTTCCGCCTGAATTTCCGCCCGCGTCAACTTCGCCGCTGGCTGTTTTCCGCCCACCTTAATGCTGGACATTTCCTTTTCGAGGAGCGCCTTCGCCTCGGCTTTTTTCTCCAACTGCTGCAGCCGCTTCTTTTCCATTTCTTCCTACAGAACGTACAATTCGGTTCACTTTCCGTGATTGTTTTGTCGTTTCTCTTGTTAAATTATTTCCTTTATTCTAGTCTATTTTCAAACCTGTTTCTGCTTCTTCTTCTGTAACTGCTTATCGTCGTCCTGCCACGCCTTGTCTTCGGCCTCCTGGACCTTCTTCGAGGCCTCGGCTTCCTTTACTGCCGCTTTTCGCGCCCTGGCTGCCACAGCCTTGCTGTTCTCCCCAACGAACTTTTTCGGCATCTTTTATACCGTTTCAGGAATAAACAGACCTACGATAAAATTTTTGTATGATTTAAATACAAGGTGTAAAGAAAATTGGACGTTTTAAAAAAATTCTATTTCAAATCGCGAGGCTTGCGGGGAATTTTTCAGCCTCTATGTTGGCATTCCTGAGCGTACTCCCTTCACCCCTCTGCTCGTCGCTGCGTTTCTAGCATCTCAGTTGATAATTTAGCATCTAGGCCAGGGAGTCTGACAGAACGGAATAAAATCAGTCCGGGGTACGGAGATGCCATAAAAAAAAAAAATAATAAAAAATGATGAGAGGAGCCGCCGATGTTGGGACGAGTGGTGATAAAATTGTGTGACGTAAAATTAGGCGCAGTGAAAAAAACGAGCAACATCTCGTTGCGAGAAATGTCGAAGAAAGGATCGTCCAAGAAGGCTAGGGAGAAGGTGAAAACAGGTGAAAATATCGAGGTAAGTATTCGCTACTACTCACCCGAGTATTTTTGGAAACCGTTGGAAATTTTATCCTTTCCTTGAAAGATCCTCCTCCCGTCTTCTCTCGGTTTTCTCTCTTTACGCGATCATCTGTCGAACCAATACAACATTTCGGAGCAGAGCGCGTGGCCCTGGTCTTGCTCAGCTGCTCGCTTCAGTCGTTCGATAACAATGCTCGACACAGGCTGGGCAGCCGCTGGGCGAAAATTCACTAGAGAAGACCAGAGTCACCATGTATATTTTGTCGACGGTAATACGTCGTCCGAAAAAGGACTGACGGAAAAGGATGAGGCATGGAAACAATCGATAAAATCTAAGCTACAATGTATCAGATGCAATTTTCTGTATGTTAACATGACTGTTCGTTTGATTTTAGTTTTTCTGCGCGTGTTTCAGCCTCGCCTTACTTGTCCAGTTACTTTGGACAAAAGCGGTAACGTGTTGATCAAAATTCAAGCCAAGCCGGGAGCCAAGCACAACAATGTAACAGGTAATCGGACGATGTGCCGTTTCTGGTGTTTTCCTTCACTCTGGTTTACTCAAATTTCATTTTTCTACCTGTTTTCTCTCCCCAGACATTTCCGAAGCGAGTGTCGGAGTCGCTATATCAGCACCTCCGGTCGATGGCGAAGCAAACACAGAGCTGGTGAAATACCTGACGTCGGTACTGGGCGTAAGGAAATCGGACGTGTCTTTGGACAGGGTGCGTATGATAAGATTCATGCAATTGAAATATTTGTCTAAGAATAATGAATGAAAGTTTTTTTTCGGGTAACGTTGAAAGGAAAGATCGTTTAGAAATCAAATGACACCATGATTAGTAATATCGATTTGTATACTCAACGGACGAGAAATTCATTGCTAAATATCTTATCAACTCATCCCGCAGGGTTCGAAGAGTCGTCAGAAGACCGTCATCGTGTCTAATCAGACCGTGGAAAAGGTTCTCGAAAAACTTCGAGAGGAAATGCAGACGAGCGGTTGACTTCGGTTAATTGTATGTATTTTGGGTAAAAATTTGTTTTAACATATAAATTTTAGGATTATCAACGAACTCTGTTAAATGTCGAGTTGAAACAACAAGCACACTCATACACACACATAAAAAGCATAATCATGCACACGTACGCAAATATATTTATATCAGTATATATAAACTGCATTAAATTACATATATTAAATACAATCATTTTTAATTAACCATCGTTAAATACGCGCGGGATCCACGTCTAAAATATGCAACTCTCAAAGTTTCGTTATTTGATTCCAGCGCGCGTGGCTCAAAAAATTAAGATAGTGTTATAAAATTAATATGGCGCTTTAAACGGCGTGAAAAACATATCCAACTCAAATATTCAGGGGGGTAATCTCACATCACGGTGACTTTTTTTCAATAATTTCTTTTTCGTATTAAAATTTATATATAATAATGATTTCAAATTTTTACATATAAAATAGGAAGATATAAAGCAATGCGGGAAAAAAAACCAAGGAGATCAACAAAAAGTATACTTGTCGCTATCGTCTGAAGCAAAATTTTGCAAATCCTATATATAAAAAAAAACGAAATTTTGAATATCTTTTTTTTTAACTTAAATAGTTGAAACAATGGATTAAACTGGATATGGTGATTGAAATAATTTTGACGGTGCTTCAGACCATAACGACAAGTATACGTTTCGATAATCTCTTTGGTCTCTTTTTTCTTTTGTCACATGTGTGAAAGTTGAGACATCGCGTCTACCAGATTTTAATACGGGTAACTTCAGGCGACCATACGTGAGAGATGTGCCATAAAAAAGGAAGGAAAAAACTTTTCTGCATTACTTTACAACTTACTCTTCTGCGTGTAAAAATTTGAAATTATTAAACAAATGTTACTGTAAAAATAAAATCATGAAAAATAGTAATTGAGATGCGAGACGCGTCCTCCTCATCGAGGATAATCTACTCCTGGACATCAAAGGCCTTGTCGTCCAGCCAGGGCCTGAATATCGGCAAAGTAGAAGGGTAGTGGGCCCCCCTTTTCGAGGGCGCGGTTCCGGCCGGCGCTCCTTCCGGTCTGAGCGGATAAGTGGCCAGGACGATCGGTATCTGGAGCTTGATCTCCTTGTCGAGGCTCTTGGGAGTGATGACGAACTGCGGAAGAATACGACAGCGAAACGTCAGACTCGCTGGGAGAACGAACCCCGTGAAAGAAAGTTAAATAACTTCTCACGTATACGTGGTAGAGTATGTTTATCAGGTGACACCCTCGCAGATTCGTCGGCGGCAACGGAGGGACGTACATCTGCTCGTTTAGCCACTCCTCCCCATCCCCGGGTCGAATTTTCCCCCTCGAAACGCTGGCGAGCTCCCGAGTCTCGCTCGCCAGGACCTTTCCTCGACACAAGTACTGGATCGTCTCGGTAAGCGAAGCCTTGGTGGACTTCATGGTCACCTGAGAGGAATAATAAGAAGATACGATTCGGCGAACACCGTTACGGAGTAATCCTACTGTAACCAGCGTGTAACAAGATTTATTTAGGAAAAACTGCAAATGCAATACTAATCATTTTTTCATATGTTTTTAGGTACAAAAATATTTATATTTTCACACGTTACTTTTCTTCGCGACGGCTGATGTGAGATCGGTCGGTGTACATGATTCCTCGAGTATGGTTGTTATGAAAATTTTTGCACGCGCGCCTTACGATGTACGTGAAAAAGTTTTAAAAAAATGACTGATGTTGTATTTGTAGTTTTTTAGAAATAAGTTTCCAAAAATTAGCCCGTTTGCATGTTGGTTACAGTAGGATAGCCTCTTAAGGGGTAACACTGCTGTAAATACTAAAAGAAAACTATTTTTTGAATTTTTTTTTTTTGCATGTGAGAAAGGCAATAAGGTAATAATATTTAAGAGTTATTAGGCATATATTCAAGCATAATGCAAACAATTGTTGTCGTCAAATATTCAAACATGACGATACAGGAGTCATTCGCACGAAAAAAAAAATTTAAGAATCAAATAATCTACATATCATTAGTTACAAACGTACGTAGGAGATTTTGAAAATATTTATTTTCGTGTAACTTGCGTATATTTGAATGAAAATGTTCAACGTTCTATCAAAGGAAGAGTATTTATTTGTTAATAAACAATGTTTAAATTGACTTATCGAAAATTCGTTACGTATTTCTGTAGCTATCAATATGTAGATTAGGTGATTCTATTTTTATACTTTCGCAGATTCAAACGCGCCGAATTTACCCTACATGCCGCATGTCTTGCGAGAATGATTCCAGTGTCACGATTTTTTATTATTTGTTAATAATAAATTTTTTGCATTACGCTTAAACGTATGCCCGACAGCTTCCTTGAATATTATCACCTCATTACCTTTTCTTCCAACAAAGAAAAATAAAAATTGTCAAATTTTGAAATTTTCACAGCGGCGTCACCCCTTAATCCTCGTTATCCCTTCCCAGCGCCGACAAGCGCTCACCTTGCTGCGGTTGCTGACCGTGGCGGAAATGCCGATGGTCTCTCCAGGGACGTATCCACCACGGTCAAGACTGACCCTGCAGAAAACGGGGCCCCCCGAGACGCAGGAGACGCCGACTCGCTGCTCGACCTCGAGCCTTGCAGGCTGCTGCATTGGAGAAGATCTTTGATCAAGCTTCGTGGCGGGGAGGAGATCGAAACGCAAAATGAGTGGTCGTTGGACTCGTTAGATAGATCAGGGTTTCAATATCGGTCTGTATCATTACCGCCAGTATCGGGGGCTCCAGGTTGAGATCGATCGGGTTCATCACGATGAAGACCTGCTGGTTCTTGTGCGTCAGGCCTCCAGGCTCGCGCAGGGCCGCCTTGCAGTAGTACTGGACCCATCCGTGCTTCCCGAGGAAGGTCGAGGGCAGTCCGAGAGGAAGTCCGAGCTTGAAGGGGAAGCTGTGGATCCCCGGGGACAGGAGGGACGGCCCTTCGCCTGGAATTCGAACTCAGTGTTAAAGCACCGTTGGATTAAAACGGGAAATTCGAGGAACGTAAAGTCGCGAGTGGCGCTTGCCTGGCTCCCCCAAAAGTCTCATCCGGAAATCGATGTAGTTCTCCTTGTCGTAGACCCGCTCGGCGCGCTGACTTCGAACCCTTACAACCCCCTCGCCAACGACGTGGAAATGCAGCCCGGAAACGCTGCGGAAATAGAGAAACGATTGATGTTGGGAAGGATTCTTTTCACCTTACGTGTCGTTACGAACAAACAGATTAGCTTTGTCGTCGATTGTGACGAACAATTATGGTCGGAAAATATTCACTTTTTGCGTGTAACGTGAAAACTTTTAACTAACGCGTGTGTTGGAACAAGGTATAGTATAATGGAATTGATGTTAGAATATTTTGTATACGAATGGTTTTATTGTAATGTGATTTTTTTTAGTTTTTCGCAAAACTACAGTTATTATTAACAAAAATTATGCTGTATATAGTGTCACGGTACACTGGTCGGAAAAATTTTGCGACAAGGAAGGTGCTTGCTAATTTTAAAATACCTGTAATACAATAATCCACCATCGTCGTAAAACTGTATTTATTTTTATTCGATCAGGTCCAGTTTTTGTGTTACAGCTAGTGTACCGGAAAATTTGAATGTTTATCGTTCTGATTTACCTTTTTTTATCCTAGGTGTTTTGTTATTTGTTGTAACTGACTAGTATTTATAGACGAATAAAAAAATGCAAGTCAGAACGACAAAAATTCAATTTTACCGGTACACTAGCTGTAACAGAAAAACCAAACGTGATGGAATAAAAATAAATACGGTTCTACAGCGAGGGTAGATTACATTATTATAGGTATGTTAAGAATAGTAAATGCAACCAGCTCTCACTTTCGATGGATGAATAGATAAACAGTGAACTCACTAGGCCTCGTCATCGAGCTCGATTAGTACTCTGCCCGACAGAAAGTGCCCGGGAAAATACAGGAGATTGGTATTGTCGAAGAGTATAAGAAATTTGCTCAATTTCCGCGTCATAATTCCCGCTTTTTTCTCCTCTTAAAAGCCTGCAGTTTAGTGGTCCTCAACCGTGTCCAGCAACAGGTGTGTCGTACTCCTCATTCGTACGTCAGCAGCGCTGCAACGCGATTACGTGCATAGAATATACATTCGCATGTAACAAACGCACACACACACACGCACACACTCAGACGAGTTCTTATTTATCATTCGAAAGTAAGACGGGAGATCTTGTAAAGTGATGTTAAAAATTTCACCGATCGTTAGAACCGCGACTCGCGATGTCTGTTTTCTTTTTTTTTTTTTTTTATCTTCAAGTCTCTCCGCGGACGGATATCTTTTTCCTTTAGTCAAAGACTCGTCTACACCGCGATCCTCAGGAACCCTTGAAGCCTTCGATTTTACCGATCACCTTGGAACACATCCGACACATGATCGCGCGGTTGTTCGATTATCGCTGCGTTGAAGTTACCGATTTTCACTGCGATTTTTCACTCCCGAAACCCGCGATCTCGTCTCAGCGATTATCTGGTGCTCGGAACCAGCCGCAACACACCCGCGACCTTGCTTCTTCCTTACCATTATTGGTGCCCGGTTCACTTTCGCTCCTTACCATCGTCTCCCACCGCCTTGCATTCCCGTAACCGTTCACCAATCCTAGTCAAATCCGAACGGTTACCTGAACGCGCTGACCAATCCTGGGCCCGAATACTTACTTGACGATGTTACGTAGGCGTCTGTTACGCGATTCCGAAAGTTTTTTTTACCCAAACAAACTTGCGGATTCCTCCTATCTGTGAATAGAATTTTTTTTGCTCATTCCGAGTCCGTTGAATCTTGACGATAAATTATCGCGAATTTGTTTTTAAGCGGCGTACAAGCCTCGTTTTTCAATTTGACGATGAATTTTTCGTATATCTTTAAATTTTCGAACCCACGCAACTACGTCAGTCAAGTAGTTCCACAAGACGACACCGATGGCGCCAACGTTCGTCTTTCCACCTAAACGCCTTTTCCGAATCGCTTTTACCCACAGTCGAAGATATGAGGGGACCGAAGTAGAGACTTTCTCCGATGAAAATAGAAAGTTGCCTTTCCGCTGACGAAATATTTATACTCGTAAAATCACAGAGTAACAGTTTTCTTTCTTTTTTTTTTTTTATTCCTTATTTATCCTTCATAACTTCGAACTGCAGGTCGAAAGACAAAAAACGTCATTAACGAATGATATTGCACAAGGGAAAGGCATTGTTATACGAAAATTGTTGGTTTAAGATATGAAGTGAATAAAAACAAAAAAAAAAAAACGATATTGAGACAAACAAAACCTGCATTGCGATATTGTTGAATTTAAAATATTTCAACCAAAATAATGCAAACTTTATAGCAAAAAATGTTACTTATCAGATAACGGTAATCGAATGATGAGATATTTGAATACTGAAAGAATTGCGCACAATTTCGAAAAATTCAAAACTCTATCGCACGGCGATTCGAAAAACTAAACCTGAGCTAGTAAAGTCGTCTGGTACGATTTCAAACCGTAGATAAAATTATTTATGCACTAACATCGTGTAAATATGTATGGAGGGCGTCAGCGTTGCCGCGTTTCAGGATTAAATATTCCAGTAACAGAAGCTTTCGATTTCGATCCGTTTATTCGAATCAAACCTCGAACAAAAAATTTAAAAAAAATGTTCTCCACAAACAGAATATTAGAATATCCTTACGCGATTTATGATGAGTAAAAATGCTGCTCATAGAAACAATTATTAGCTGCAGTCTTTTTTTTTGTCCGACCAAAATCTGGAGCAATAAAAATTTACGCGTAAAACGTCGTATTATAGACCGTTCGATAAGAAGTTGAAAATATTTGCGACAGTATTTTTCAACACAAGTCAACGTGTGTTTGCGAATAAATAAAAGTACGCCAGTACCATCGGTAGTTTAATTCTATATCGGGCTTCTTCTGAGACACGTATTTCCGAATTGTGGGATTCAGTCCGCTCGGAATGAGTCTGAATAAAAGGAGGTACGGTTAATATTTTGATTCTCCGTCGTCGTGGTGCCAGCTCAACGGAGATCCCACCAACCAGCGGCGTATAGCGTCGCGACGCAAGGGCAGGGTCGTCAGTACGCCCCGTGCCGCCGACGGGAACCATCTCTCAAATGTCGATCCCGAAGGTGTAGCTTAGATTAGCCGATAGTCCCGATAATAGGAGTGAAATCGAGGAATCGTCCAATTTCTTTGTACGACAAACGAATCGACGGAATTTGATACTAGAAATTTAAAGCCTCGTATTATATATATTATAACGTAAAAGTGAGGGGTTGAACAGAAAAAAAAAAAAAAATAGTCTCCAAAAATTAAGAACGCAGCTCAAACGCTTATTACGCAAAATCGTAGAGATATTATCTTGCAGAAAACATATTGTTAGTGCGAGTTGAACGTGAGTCGTCCCTCGTGCGTAATTAACAAGTTAATCTGTCGATTGTACGAGTAATCAACGTCGCAAGAGCCAAGTAACGCAACAATTACCGGTAAAACGACACAGCCTGCACAAAAATTTCGTAGAGTAATTAATATTTTTTAATCAGACACGAATTAAACGGAAAGTATAAAGAGAGGAAGAAGAGACCAATTTTCAATTTAATTTTTTCAAACTGCGAAAGCGAAAGCTGTGAAAGTTTGAATCGTCGTTTACGCCGTTATTTATCGTGGAATTAATTAGGCACGGGTGATTATAGATAATTGTTGACCAGTTCGCGTTCCTCGAGGGATAAGTACACACCGCTAAGAAAGTATAATCTAACAAACGAAACTGTCTTCGTTTAGATTTTCGAGTATCCAACGCGTACCGCACAGGTTAAAAGACCAAGTGGTAAAACACAGAACACGTCCGTCTCAGGTATAATAATCGTTAACTACAACCCTCAGAGTATATACACGATCAATTGTCCGCTGTAATATTTTTATAAAGTATAATATATACGTATTGAGATAACCGTACCTACATACATATTTTCCACGATATATTCCGTATATTTTTACGAGGTATCGATATTGTCGCGACGCGATAAATTAATATTCACATTCTCGACTGATGTAGAAGAATAGCGTGGCAGAATATTTCAACCGTATAACAAATGAGAGATTATTCTTATACCGAGCAGTGAATGTAACATTGGCTCGAAGGGAAATTCGTAATTTTGATTTTAAAATAAAGAGAACGACGAAAAAGCGAAAAAAATAAACGAGATAAACAAAAGTGTGTGAAAAGTCTGCGCAGCTGTACCAGGTAGATAATCTCAAGGAGTGAGAGAAAAGAGAGACGTGCAAGATGGGATGTAACACGAGCAAGGAAAGCGTTCAGCCAACAGCCGAGGAGGCTAAAGAGGACTCGAAGAACGGGGGTGAGTAAATATTTCGATACTCCTTATCCATCCCTCGACGAGATAGGATTGATTTCCTTCCTCACTCCTTTTTGTTGTTTTCTAACCCGTCGTCGCTTATTCCTCGCTCTTTTCTTACTGGTATTCGTTAATTACCGTCTTCCCGAGGGGGTCTGTCAAGTCCCACCAACTCCGTTCCAAGCCGGCCAGGCTTTGCCTACCTCGCGTGTTCGAGACGTCAAAGGTTGAGTGTAAGGTCACGCGAGGATGAGAATTGCATTTTCGCAATGTCTGGCTCCTGGGCACACACAAACTCTTATCCAAGGCTATCCATCGCACTGTCACATTGATATTTCCACGCTCGATTGACAGGCTGTGCTCGACTTCGTTATTTTCTACGGTCTCTTCTTCTCGTCCCTCTTGACATTGCCTTGCCTTTTATCTGTGGTTTTAGTTTTGATCTTTGACTTCTACGACTACCAAGCCTGTTTGGTCGGTATTCCTACGGTTCGTGCAAGTGGGCCTTGCCCGTGTTTAAGCTAGTAAATAAATAAACATGCCATCCGGACTGGCGAAAAACAAATCAGTCATGATTAATCCCCTCGTATTCGCCCTGTTGCTGAATTTACGCTCTCTAAGGGGTTGCCGAGTTGACGAGCAGTGCAAATATTTTGCGAAGAAAAATGAACCGAGACTTTCGAAGAGGGTTGGCAGGAAAAAAATAAATAAAAGCCAAAGCTGAGGGAAGGGAAAAGAAGTGTAATTCGGCGTCATTCGGACGGGGAAAAACTGGGTGTGTTTTTAAGCGATCGGGTTACGTGAATTCGAGCCGTTAGCCCACGCTACAGGCGAAATAAAACACGAGCTGTTGCGCGTCTCTGTTGAGGAATCGATCGATTCAAATGAGAGTAATTGCCGGCGCGCCGATTCGCTCGGCTGGTATTTCTTCGCCTTTGTTCTCTGTCTGTCCAATGGGTCGGTGTTTTTTCACTCTCGAGGGTGGCTGAGAGCATTCTTGAAACTGATTTTTACCTCCTCGAATTAGATCGCTTGTTTTCGATTATTATTCGGAACAGAGGGGGGGGATCATCCCCGCGTCGCGTTCCGGAAGGACGACGATACGGTTTTGCAGTAGACGGGAAGCGGGGAGCGGCCGCGATTTCAAGAGAAGACAGAGCTTCTGATAACGCGATCGATTCCCCGCGAACAGGTCGGCGAACCTACGCCATTCTCAAATAACGCCTTCCTATAGCCAGCGGTAGACGCGTGTCGAGACGTCCAAGTTGAACACAAAATATATACAATAGTTTTCCTCGATGTATGCGAGTGGCTTTTCGCCATCGTAAAATGGCCGTTACAGCTTCGCAAAAAAAAAAAAAAAAAGTTACCAGCTAACGTCGAGTTGCGATAATTTTGCGATAGGGTGGTTCGATCTGCGAAGAGGGTGTATAGCACAGTTTATACACAATATAAGCGTACAACCAGTTTGTTCGTACACCCGGTGTTCCCGATAGCATCGCCCTTTACTGCAGCGTGTAGCGTAGGTAGATGGTATAACGTGAATACACGACGAATCAAAATTATACTTTAATATTCATGTGAAATTAGCATCGTTACTTTCTCGCGGATGGGTACAGGGTGATTCGGATCTGATTCCCCTCTTAAAACCAGGACGAAAGTTACTTTACGCGGATTTCGAGCTACCAACAGTTTCCGAGATACGGAGCTTCGAAGTTGACCAATCGCGGAGCTGCACGGCCGAGCAGACGACGCAAAGGCGGCTCTCCGATTGGTCGAACTTCTGGGTTTCGTAACTCGAGAGCCGTACATCCCTCGAAGATACTCCAAAGGAACTTTCGTTCCGGATTTTTACGAGCCACCCAGACCGCCGAACGTGAACCACCCTGTACGGACCTGCGAATTGCCGAGGTCGCGTGCCGACTCGACCTCCTTCAACAGCTCATAGCGATATAAGACAGATCCGCGATTTTGTGCCAGTCATAGCTTATGCATACATAAATTTCACATCGCGAACTAGGTAGATGTTACCCGGTGGCGAGGTGTGCTGGTTTACGAGTACGAGACCAAAGTAGGTATGTCATTACGCGTGTTGGACACGGATGTACGCGCACATGTATAGCAGGGTGTTTCATTCGTTAACTTTCTTTGTTCTTAAGATGTCACTCGAAAAATTTGTCCCTTCTTCGTTTTCGGTACTGATTTTTGTGAACAATGATCAATTGGACCACGATACGAAAAAAATAAACTAATGTACATACAAGTCCGTGAGATGTAGACATAAAAATAAATAAAAAATATAACAATAATTCGTAGCGACCTCTGAACATTCTCCTACTTCCTCCAGGTTTTACAACAGTTCTTTTCTTTCAGTATTTGTGACAAATTTTGATAGTGTCACCTTGAAAAAAAAAATGAAAAAAGTCAAGATACGACCCACCCTACCGCACATGTGTATGTGTCGTGTGAATTCGTACCTATCCGGTAAAATGAACGTGCAAATATGTATGATGTATATTCACGAACACCGTTGCTACGGCTACCATTGTGGTGTCTGCGGGCCGCGGCTTCTATCTATGGCATACGAGCCACTTGGGAATCGTGACAATTGAAGCAAAAGGGTTGAAGAGAAAGATGGTGAACCATCCCCGCTGGTGGTAATGCGATTCCGCGGATGTATATTCATGCTTCACATCCGTAATCGTGGACTCGGTGATCGAATACGAGATGAAGAAATAGGAGAGGAAGGGAATTTCGAGGAAAATATTCGAACAAAGGGGTGCAAGTCGACTCGGTCCCCCTTTCTTCAAGCCGACAATTATTCATTTCCTCCATCCCGTGTTACGAGGGATTCGCGATCCATGGAAATCGCTCTGACAATGGGACTGGAAAAAGAGGGTTCGGCGCTGCCGGCGATAGCCGGTGAAAAATCGATAGTCAACGAGCCATGGAAGCTCCTGTAAGCCACTGGCCAGAGGCAGAATCACACGTTTAACCCAAGTACGAATGTAGTGTGTGGATGGAACCTGCGAACCGGTACGTGAACGTACCCACCCACACATTGCACGCAAGGATGACGAAACGGATGTATCGATTTTCCGGCGGGTCGGTGTCGAGCGCGTATAAAATCGAGAAACGCGAGTCTAGTTCCAGGACAACTCTGCGTTCGTAATGCACCCTCGAGATAAAGCCCTGACTGCCTTTTCAACGACGCCGCCACTCGCCGATTACCGCTGATTGCGATGGATAATTTTAAACGAAACTCGTACACGCGCCTCGCGTGCAGGGGATAAAGGGACGTCGGAAAATTGAGAGACGGGCTGTCCAATTAAACTTCTCCAAACGTGATCGTAATGCACCTGCAGGCTGCAGTAAAATCCGACAGATTATTGCCGACCTTCGAGTCACCCCCCCCCCCCCCCCCCCCCCCAACGGCTCACTTTACCTTCGCGATCCTTTTCCGTTGACTGCTCGAATCTGATGAAGCGGAATTAAAACCGGATTAGAACCTGAAACTCGTTACGCCAAGTTTGCTCTGATGATTTGTGGGAAAAAGCTTGTAAACCTTGATCCTCCCTCTCTTCCGGGGGATGGAAAGGACGCGGTGAGAAATGAAAAAAGTTCCGCGAAAAGTCGTCTCACGTTTTTCCCAGTTGCCGTAATCTTCCGCGCGATCCCGTCCGGCGCTTTTTCAATTTCGAGAGTAGATCCGTTCGAAATCCGAGCTTCCTGCCGGAACTCGGGAAAGGTTCGCGTGCCCGCATCGCCAGAGGGTTGAAGGGATCGTACTGGCGTAGAGCCCTCGCCGACAATTACCTGCCCGGTTTACGGCGCCCGAGAAAAGCCCGATCTGAATCGGAGAGCGCAGATCCTCGTCCAGGGCCTCGAGGCCGAAAGCTCTCCGGTTATTCCCTTATTTATTGATCTCCCCTCCGGACTCTCCACGGCGGTTCGTCGTTCCCGAGATGAGGATGAGACACACGCGCGACTTTTCCGCCCTTCCTCCCTCTCGCAAGCTCTTCCGTTTCGACCTGTCTTACCGACTGACGTGCAGCCCTGTTTTATCGACGGCAGCGATCAGCGTCGATCAAATTTGCCGGAATCGCTCTCACGATAGGATCAATTCCATCACTGGGAAATCGTTGTTCAACTTTCAATTTATATACAACCCTGCGACGTACTCGGAGCTTTATCCGTGCGGAGCTTGCGAGCTTTTGTGGGTAAGGGCTCGCATCGCAGGCCGGTAATGCAGGGAACGCACTCATCCCTCCTCTAGTTCGCTTCTGCCTTACTCACGGCCAGTCGGAGCCACCCAAACGATTAATCGGTGGTGAAGCGCCGGCGAAAGTTTTACCCCAGCTCAAGAAAAACAAATATGAAGCTGGACAGAGTCGTCGGTAAGATTATTGTTTCAGTTTGTGCGATTAAATGGTCCGAAATCAGTTTCGTCGTCGAAGAAGACAGTTTGTCATATCGAATTACCACGAAACTACATCCTACGTAGGAAAAAATTGTACAAACTTTTACAGGACCGGTTCCAAGTAATTTCGGCGCGAACTCTGGAGGATGACAGGCGGATTGAAAAAGGCCGAATATTTCAGAGCTGGTGACGTGGTGGGAGTGGGGAAATAAAAGTGTCAAACTTTTTCGCGTGCTATACGTCTTGAGGGAGTGTCATTCCGGCCAAGAAACGAACGCCGAGGAGTTTTGGGGTAGAAAATGTGCAGATGGGAAGGCTTCCTCGACGAGCCTGTCACGAATGAACCCAGACTCGATCCGTCAGCCACGTGCCTTCCTCCTGTTGTGCGCCTCCTCCAATTCCCAATTACACAGCTGCCTGAGTTACATGGCTGGTCAGTGTTTTTGCTGCTACTCGTTCGCAAAAATTGTCGAGTATACCAATCAGCACGAGATTAATCTCGATTAACCAGAATGCCGTGAATTTACGTGCGGATATTAAGCGCCGAGTCGTACAGTCTGTAGTTCGGTGTATCTCTATTTTTTAACTTCTTTTTTTTTTTTGAAGTTGCCACTAGAAAAGTACTGAAAAAAAATTGTAGTTAAACCTGGAGGAGGTAGGAAAATAATTAGAGGTCGCTACTAATTGTGATATTTTTTATTGATTTTTTTACATGTACACCTTTCGGACTTGTATATGTATATATATATGTTAGATTATTTCTTTTGTACCACGGTCCAATTAATCGTTCGCCAAACAACAGTCAAATGCGCCTAACAATTTCACAGTTTCTTGTCACAGATTAATCGTCTCGGAGAAATTTGGATGATAGTTTTCGTTGACGAAATAGGAGTATCGCGTCACCTTAATGTCCCTGTTTCGTGTTCGGTACTGATTTTTATGAAGAATGATTAATTGGAAATAAATAAAAAATATAACAATAACTGGTAACGTCTTCTAAATATTTTTCTATTTCCTCCAGGTCTTACGACAATTTTTTTGTAGTATTTTTCTCAAATTTTTCGATTGATAAAAAAAAATTTAGAAACGAACCACCCCAATATATACCCATGCAGTTAAAAAAACGAAATCCTCAACAAAAATGCCAGATTCACCCACCTTAACGTCGTGTAAAAGGTGATGGCATTTTTCTCTTTCCCCTATATATTACAGACATCTCGAAGATAATTTTTCGCCAACCATTTTAATTTTCTCGCGTATACCTACACTTGGCGCGCTTCTCTTTCCGCGCGATCGACGCGACCACGTCGCGGAGGTGACGAAGAAGCAGCTCGCCCATGGTTGTAGGTACCTCGGCAAAAGGTTAGAAATTTGCTTGGCCGAGGCAAAAAACTAGCTCGTCACCGGCCACCCGGAGACACCCTTCGCGGTTCGCAGGGGCTGGAGTGTAGTCCTCGGTTGCGCGCACCTCGCGGCCCACGGCGAGACCCTAAGGGGCGGGGGAGGAGAGGGGGTCGTATAAAAGGGGGCGTCGCGACGCCGGAGAGTCAGTCGTGCAGGGGATCCTACACCGGGTGCAGCGAGCATCGTCAGGTGAGTTTTTCACGAGGAGGGATGACTTGGTTAGCAAATAAAAAAGAAAAAGTAGAAGAAAGGTGGAAAAAAAACTCTGTAACTTTTCAGTACCTACTTCATGTTTCTTTGTTTACAATTCCATTTTTTTTAATTTTTCTTCATTTTTCTTCATTTCTCTCTATTCTCACCAATTTGTCACGTCGTACTATTGTTTCTTCGTTTAAATATATATTCGAGAGAAGTGATGAAAAAAATGGAACTCTTCATATATTCCTGTCGCTCTTTCTTTGTAGACGAGGGCAAAAAAAAAAAAGAGGTGCGAGATAAATAGCCTTGTTTTAAATTAAGGATCTTACTCGTCCCGGATTTTCGGGGTAAAAATAGAGGAGTTTGCGGTTGCCACGGGGATGATCGAGACTTGAATTTGGGTATATTTCGGACCGAATCGATTCCGGGGCGCATCAATCATTCCCTATTTTCCTCACCGCGGGCTTGGAAATCTGACGAGTAACTTATGGGCGCGATATGCTTGGGGGGGGGGGGGGGGTAAGACCCTCTCAATGTCGAACCCGAAGAGTGATCGTGACTAATCTCACCCTTGAGTTTTCGTCATCGTTCGAGTGTAGAGCAGTCGATGAGGTCCAACGTCGCCCCCGAACATCCCTTTGTACCCTTTATTCCACCCTGCAAAATTTCAGTCCACACCGTAGCGTTGTAACTAAATTCCCGACGCTCCGGACTCGTAATTATCGAATTCCCAAGCCCGGGCAGCCTGGGCGTCTCGCTTTGGCTTGATAGAAGCTAAACTGCGAACACGGAAAAGTTGATGGGAAGTTATTTGGGGGGTCAAAAATAGTTGTTGGAAAAGATTCTCATCGTACCCGTCATGTAATTGTTCGCGAAATTAAAGACCCCATCGTATGGTTTTGGCACGCCGCGTTTTTATCGCTCCCCCCATAAAATTCGCCATGCTTTTTTACGCGCACTAATATTAGATTTTATCATCGTGTATGTCATACATAAAACCACTCGAGTTCGCAGGCCCTACCTTGAAGATAATCGGATCGCCGTCTGGTCCGTTTATCGTTAATTGCGTCACAACGGTGCAGGTAATCCTGAATGATCCTTGATCCGCTACCTATAATAACACGGTGGAAAATATTTCGCCCTTACATTGGCTTCTACCTGATTTTTATTTTCTTCTAATTTTTTCGCACTAACTGTGAGTCACGGTGACTATTCTTAAAGTATTCTTCTCTCAAACAGCGAACAGATGAAATCGAACAACGTTACAGAATTTAACACGTTTTTACCGGGTCTTTGACGAGGAGCGTAAAGACGCGCCTGAGAAACATGCTGGGAGTATCAAAATTGGAATCCCACTGGGCAAAGGCCTCGTCAGGCAGTTCGTGCTGTCTCCCTCTGTGTTTTATTCGATCTGATTAAATTGCAACGACCCATTTAGCTCCGAATGGAGACAGGAGGCTCAGGTTTAGAGGGGGGGTAGTTTTCACTCTGTTTAGACGCGCCGAATGCGACGCATTCATCGGTTTCTGATCAGACAGAGTGACGTCGTCGAGCAAGATACAAACCCGGAACAATGAGCTCAGCGTGTTTGATTGTTCACATCCGCACGTTCGAGACTGAAACCTCGTCAAATTTATATGCAAAATTGTCCCCGAGCGGCGGTGCAGGTGAACCTGTAGTTTGGTAGTATCGCGTTGAGATCAAAACTTTCCCGAGTAAGAAACTCTCGACATGAATATGGCTTGGTTAGATATGAGGAATCGAGCAGGGATTATAATGAACCGAAGTTATATACCTTCTGGATTAACTAGAACGAGAGCGGAGAACTCCGAGAACTGTATAATCTGCCAGCGATTATCTACGGGAGTCGGTATATTTTTCAATCCACGTAAATTACGAAGTTTGAGGTTCAAATACACGGCTCCGTTGCTGTTCCTGCAGATCTCGTTGGGAAGGATGACGATCTCTGCTTCCGGTTTTAAATTGACAGTTTAACGAGCGTGATTCCCAGTCTGATGGTTATTCTGAAAGAGAAGTCGCGGTTTTCCCTGATTCGTAATCTCTGCTATCGCATTCGTAACAACCGCCTCACTCCCTCCTTCGACCGTTACTTATCTACTTTATTTCCCGGAGCCTGTAACCGTTCCCTCCCCTTATAATAGCTGCACGCCTAGAAGCAACATCAATGGCGTCAAGTGCCGCGGAAGCTGAAAGAGAGGCCTGAAAAAACACAGAGAAACAGGTCATTAATTTGAGCTACCATTGAAATTCGGGGTTATAGAATCGGCGCGGCGGGGGTTGAGCTCTGCCATTTTATAAGTGCGCGAACACTGGCACACGCCGAATTTAACCGGCATGTGTGCGGGGAGCAAACATCCAGCTGCTGTGGAGCATTATGGAGGGAAGGCTATATCGCTGTTTACCTTCCTCTTCCTCTTCGGGGCCCGCCCCTCTCTTTCTGGATAAGATTAACGACCCGGCTGCCCGGGCGCTAATATCGAACCGAGAAATATATATATATATATATGCATATATATATGTGTGTGTGTGCGTGTGTGAAAAACCCGTCAAGTCGACGAGAACCGGCCGAAAAACTCAAAGCCGTTTTTCAAATCCTTGATTCGCGACAAACTCTCGTTGCCGACCCTCCGACATCTTTCCGGGTATGGATGAATTCAAGCTCCGACTTGGAAAGCTCCGACTTCTTCTTCCATGTCCCTCGATCGATCCAAGGAGCACGTAGGTACCTCGCAACTCGCTGACCTCCACGACCACTATGCTACTACACCAACCCGCGGAAAGACCTCGGATTAATTGTCACCTCCGCTTCGTGTAAATTGTTCCCCATCGCTTCTCGTAAACTTCGGCCTGCCCAAAACTACCGATTCACTGATATTCGAACGGTTTTCCACCGCTGGCGCTATTCAACTTCATTATTATCATTATTCTTCGAAGATTTGTGTCGTCTCAGGCAATCGTTTTTTATCGCAAGACTTGGCGCCTCCCACCCAGGTATAGTAACGGGGAAACTTTTCTTACCCTCGGTCATTTGCCGTTGCAAAATGGCGCCCAATTGGAATCATAAAATACTGATAAATTCTCATAATCGTAGGTGGAATTTGGTCAGATCCTAGACGATTGAATTCTTGCCATCTGAGTGCGTCGTTTGAAAGTTATTTCATAATTTTTCACCGTCGAAAAACAAAATTACGATCATTTATAATTCTCAAGTGCAGCGTGTCGGCTAATTCGACATACGGTGGAGAAAACGAACAATTTAGAAATTCACAACGTATGCTCGTAATTTCGAGAGTATGACAATGAGAAATTGTCGACAGAATCAGTCGACTAAGGATTCCGGAATACACAAGTAATAAATGTGCGGTAATTTAATTATTCGTTTCTTGATCGTTGTGGCTCTGGAGGATAGTTGGACTTTGTACTCGTAAACGCGGTACGGACTCATTTACAGAAAACACGCGATCGCGGCAGTCTGAGCGTGACCTGGAAAACTTGGGATTCGACTTTCCGTACCAGGAAAACAACAATAGCAACACAAAGGGCGGATGCTAACAAACAAAAACAGACACACCACGACACTCGCGGTAGCTCCGGGCGCCGACAGCTGATACTGAGACCCAGTTTTCCCGGCGGTACGGACGTGAGATAATCTCTCGGCTTTCCTTCACTTCCACGTTGCTTTTCTCCTCTCGTAGAAAAACACCTCGGAAAAAAAATGGTCGGAAACATCGCGGCGATAAAGAAGTTTAATTTTGAGGAGTTGAATTTTTCATACCTCGGCTTCGCACGGTGTTCAGGCCTCTTTCCATCTCCAGTGCGGTAATTCGACAGGCCAACGGATTACAGGTACCGTGATCGAGATAACGAGATTGAATCGCGGATCGCGATAAATATATTTACGACTTCCGTCCCGGGTCTGTACTCCTCTGGAACATGCTCATCCAGGCTGGATATTCGGCTCGGCGGGTAGAGGGGGTGGGGGTGGAAAGGTCCCGAGAGGACCTCGCGACCTGGCTCTCGGAACTCGACGAGAAAAATACGGGTTGAAAAGCCCAGGGTCGGTTCATAAATACGAATTAGAACTCCGGGGTAAAAGGTCGGACCTAAGGACGAGGCTAAGGCTCGCTCTTCTTCTTCCCCAGATATCAAACAATCGACGGAAGGGACGGGGACCGACGAAACTGCCGCGGCGGAAGAGGCGAGCAGCAAATCGGCCGAGGCCACTAAGGAGGCGGCGAGTCAGGGCGAGAACGAGAAGGACAAGGACGAGGCTGCCACCAGGATACAAGCCGCGTTCCGAGGCCACCACGCGAGGAAGAGCATGAAGGAACCGGAGAGCGGAACGAGGCAGCCGCAGAGCCAGAACGACGCGGAACCAACGCAGGAGCAGCTACTCGAGGAGTTCCGGGCGGATGACAAGGGTGAGAGGACTAGCGGTGTTTTCCATAATACAGGTTTGCAAGCAAAAAAGTGCACAGGGTTTTGTACTGTTTATTACAGATTTTCACTCACTGAAATCGGGGGAAGTACTAAGAAAATTCCATCACGTCAGGTTTTTTCTTTAACTCGTGATTGTAATTTCATTTAGAGTGAGACTCCGGTTTAACTCGAGATCTGGTATCCTCTTCTTAGTTCTAAAAATCCTATGCAAAAGTCATTTCTTACTCTCATTTAATACGTATTAGAGTGATACTCGAGAATAAATACAATCAGGGAAACAGAAAATGGAAAGCGGAAGTGTGTTCGGCGAGGTATCAAAGAGAAGAAGAAAAGATTTCATATTAAGTAAATTTCACGACGGAATTGTTTGTTTCATTTTATAAGAAATATTATTTAGTTCGTTGTAACGAAATGGTAACTTTTCATTATTGTTACGCTTTTTTTTTACGCAAACACGTTGTATATTGCAAAAATACTGTACGCGATGGAGGGAAATGGGAGTCATTTTCGGATTCGGCACACTCGAAAACATGATATTCAACAGAAACATCCCATGCAGTTGAAAAATGAAGTTTTCTTTTTTTTTTGCAGACCTGTATTATCTTTGGTTTCTCGTCATCCTTTTTGTTTATCCGTTATTCGTTGCGGAACTCACTCCCCGTACTTTCATAGACGTAAGAAATGAGCTTAATTTTCCAGAACTCTGCAACGCTGCTACCAAGATCCAGGCGTCGTTCCGAGGCCACATGTCGAGGAAGGAGCAGCAGGTCGTATCGGCTGCCTCGGCGGCGATCAAGCCGATCGAACAGTTCGTAGAAAAAACGGCGGACAAAATCGACCAGAAGGTGAGTTCAGTGAAGGCAAGGCTACGTTCAGATCGCTCCGCAAAGATTCCGGGCTCTGCAGCCTCACCTTCGATAAGGACTGGCGGAGGCGACGTATAAACCACGGAGTAATCCCTCATTAGCCCATACCCTGCAGTTTCCTTGAATACTAGCTTCCGCTTACGAGATGCGTAGATTACCTGGATTACTCGATCAGTCGAAATACGTCTGACGGTATCAACGCGCGGTGCCCGGATCTAAACAGCCATCCCTTTCCCGCGGTGCTGTTGTAATATTCATGCGTGTACCGTGTATCAAAGCATTATCCTTTCCCAGGTTCCAATATGGCGTCCAGTTTACGGCTTGAAAGGCTGATAAGTCCAGCGATTATCAGTGAATTATTACCAAACTCGGTACACCCATTCCAGCCATCGGTCTCTGAGCTTCTGAATTTTTCCACAAATTTTCATCATCGCGATTGAAAATGGCATCGATTGAAACTTTTCAAGTGGGCCGATTTTCGGCGGTTGAACAATTTTCTTCACTCGATATAAGAAAAATAAATTTCAGGCATTCCCCAGCTGTCGGAATGGCTTTAGGCTGATGCCGGTTCACTCCGAATTACAAACACGGGCAGAGGAGTTTTTTCTCAGGCGAAAAACCCTGCTTATAACTAAGTTTGGGGAGCTTCAGATACAGTACCTGAGAACGCGGTGGGGTCAGAATACACAAATTACCGCGAATTCTTTCCCGCATAATTTGCGTTTTTCATCCAGTGCGTTGCGAGGAGCGCGAGTAAGGCACTGCAAGGTTTGTGCTTTCAGACTCCGAATATAAATTTAACGCACAATTTTTCACGGCGAGAAAAAACAAACAACGATGAACCAGATTTTCTTAAGAGAAAGCGAATAACCGTAACGCCGGAAAACTGGCGTACGTGGTTTTCTGCGAGGGTGAAACTCAGCGGAACATATCCTCGGGCAAACAGCACCCAATCGAAGCTCCGTCTCTTCTCAACGAGCCCTTATGCATGTGCGTTTGCTTATCGAGTCAGTGAGCGTTGGATGATCGATTGGTACCGATTAGCTTCCTTGCGAACGAACAAAACCCTATTCGAGGGCCGGTAGGCGTGAACGTTTCCAGCGATTTCCACCCTTATTTATTATTATTATGACTATTTTTTTTTTTTTTATCATATCGCCATTCCTTCCTCACATATCGACTTTCACGCCTCGCGCCTGAATTACCGCCGATACGAAACTTCCGCGAATTTCGGGGCGGGATCCGGGTTTCATCGATCCCCTAAAAAATACAACTTCCCTCCGAGTTCGCCTTCCCTTCGAATGGCGGTTGACAGAGCAAGCTGTCCGGTAGTTATTCCTGCAACGTCGTGGGTGTTGAGTTACCGCTGTTTGTTCAACGCGATCAGATTCTTTCTCTAGCGCAAATTGGTAGTTGAGCTTCGTCCCGTCGTCTTACGTAAGTGTTTGATCAAGTCGGACAAACAATTGCTTGCAACGTTACAGTGTATAGTAGTCGAAGAAAATTCGAGTAATGCGAGTCAACGGAGGGATGAAAAAGGCGGAACCTTTTGAGGGGAAAAAATTCTCTGCACGTCTCGATTAAAGTGTTGAAAAGTGATTACACCGGCACGTGGGTACCTACAACGTTCGAGTCTTTGAAATTGCATTGAAACGTTCGAGATTCTCACTCGGCGTTCAGCTTGCGGGTCCTTTTGTGGCCATTGTTAGGCCGGCGAAGCGGCGCAGGAAAGTTTCCCGAGTCCGGGGATGGCAGGCAGCCATTCTCACAAAGAGATTGCGAAGGGAATAATTTTCCAACATCCGCCTCCGGCGCGGCGCGTTTGAACGACTCTCTTGGCAGCCGGCATAAGGTGTCGGAGATCAATGTTGGGAAAAATATATTCGCGAAATTCCCCGCCTTCTTCCAATTTTTGGCTCAGTCAGAAAGAGAGAGAGAGGGAGAGAGAGAGCAGAACGAAAAAAAAAAAAAAAAAAACAAGCCCATCCGTGTGCAGTGCGCCGCGCGAATTCCGGCCAGCCACTCCAATCAGCGGAGTCAGCTTTCTAGCTCTCTTCAGAATCTCGAACTCCAGCCGCTCTAAGGACGAAATCCAAGAAAAGAGAGAGGATCGTTTGCCGTGTGAAATAAAATAAAATCCGAACGTTATGATAATATTTCTCAAAGGAAATGAGTAGAGAAAGATATTACGTAAATTTTGGGGCGTGAAACAATTAACTCGTTCATGCATACATTTTTCCTTACATAGGATTCACTCAAAATTTTGAAAACATGTGCCTTCTGGGTCGCTGATTACGAATCGGAATTCGAAATTTGAAAATTCAAAATGTCGGACAGATGAAGACTAGAAGAGAAAAAAATTTACGCAAGCTCTGTAAAGTTCTCTGGTATGTACTAAGTTCGTGTAAAAATTAGCGTGTAGATTGGCAGAAAATGCTTTTTTTCGTGGTAAAGTACGAATTACGAGATTTGTTTACATTTCCTATTTTCACAATAAATGAATAAATAAATTCTAGATTTTTTTAAACTTGGAAATATCTCAGAGGCCATGTGGGACTGAAAAACTGGGCAATTGTTTCGAAAAAAGTAGTTCAACGAATAATAAGCTGCCGAAAAAAAAAAAAAAAAACAAAGGTGGGACGCCGAGCGTACCAGCGTGAATTAAAGGGTTAAAAGCTCTGTACAAGCGGCCTAGGCGCACACGGGGTTAATAATTCACAGGGAATTGCACGCCACGGGGCATTTTCTTCCGCATAACCTTCACGCCGTGGCAAATAAGACCGACTAGTGCAGCAGTGCGACAATGAGTAAAACATCAATCCGCCCTCGGGGTCCCGCGAGCCGAGAGCTTGCACAGGGTTTTATTGATTTTAACGTCACTCCATTGTTCCCCGAGACTCAAACAAAGCTCCAAAGTCCCTCGGCTATTGTTTTAAACACGTATCAAGCGTCGCGTCAATCAAAAGCAGCCAAACCGTGTAAGGATTTATTTATCACCGCTGATCAGGCTGATGAGACGGCACCCCGAAATTAAGCTCATCCGGCGACGATGGAAATTGATGATGAAAATTGACCAATAAAAGATTTTCATTTCTTCGAATCCGAGGTGAAAGATGGCAAATCCATTCTCTGACCGTCGAACCTTCTCCTCAGCTTTCGATATCCTCGCCCTCGGCCAATCTGTGAAATATCAATGGCGAGCGCCTCGCAGGGTGCAGAAATATTTTGCAAACGAATCAGCATTTATGAGAAGCCCTCTCAAGGTATGGCCTGATCGATACAATCCCGTTTCTCCCTGGCTGCAGCCTCGTCACAGCTGAAGTCGAGGCCGAGTGTTATAAATCCCGAGAGAGGGTGCAGGATGTTTGTTCTGCACGATGGATCAGAATCAACGGGTGGTGAGAAATTTGGGGCGGGGTTGCAATCCCAAAAGCGCCTAGCTCTGAATTATTTCATGGCGAAACTTGGAATAAAGAAATCAAACTTTTACGAAACAACAAAGTTTCGAATCGTCGGAAAGCCGACTGCTCAAACTTCCGGGATGCAAATTTCCGAAAATTCAAGTTACGATCGAGCAAAGTTTCGAAAAGTAAAGTTCGAATGGAGTGAAATCCCGACAAATTAAAATACACTCACACAGCGTAGAAAAATGAGAATAACCGAAAGTCTTGGATCATTCGGAATTTCGGTGTTTCAGATTTTTGAATTTTCTCACTCTCGCATTTTATCCTCTCGGAATTTTGAGCGTCGGGTTTCATACCATTCGAAACTTTGATGTTTCGTAAAAGCTTGATTTCATTATTCTAAGATACGCGTGCAAGAAATTCGGAATTCGGTGCTTTCGGAACGTTTAAAATTCGAGATTTCAACACCGCCCCCGAAATATGTCGCATCCTGAGGCATCGCAGAGGAATAATCAAGCGTCGGTCGGAACTGCAATCTCGCCATGTTAGAATTCAATTTGCCAATAATTATAAGGAAACCCGATCCCGTTTATTCGTGTAAAACGCGATCGAATCGTTAGCCAAAAAGCGATTACCCGCCCCTGAAAATATCACGAGATGATAAACTGATTAAAAAAAATCAAATATTTTCGGACGTTATTTCTGCGGCCTTGCCGGGTAATAATAACAAACGGTGAATAAAAACCTGCCACGATATAACAGGAGCTTGTCGATCCTTATCAGTCACGATCCTTCGATCTACAGTCGCTTCTAGGCGGCCTTCGTGCGGTTCGCAGGAGTCGATTACTCGTTGATTTTTCTGTTTTATTTTCTACATTTTTTCCCGCCCTCCCCGGAGCTTTTTTTCCAACGATTCCCATTTCGCGAAAAGGAAAACGGGACGCGTGTAGAAAAGTCTCGACAAAAAATGTAGATAATTATAAAACACGGCCGGGGTTCGATTCTCGGGGGGATTTCGGCCGATGCGCGAAACCGGAAACCCACCCTTTTTTCGCACATGCACACCTGCCCTCCCTCCCGATGTTACTTTCGCCTCACACTCTGTCTACCTGTTTAATTAATGCTGCACGGGCCGGACGCTCAAGGGGCGAAAGGGGGCAAAAGGGGGTGAAACGGGGTGAGGTGAGCGCTCTCTCCGCTCCGCTGGGGTGGGATCGATAATTTCAGCACAACGCCGGCTATTATTAGCAACTTTGACATTAGTTTCACACGTATAATGTATATGCATTGACATATATTTACGTATATGTATGCCAATTACGCCTTATACATATATTATACCGATGCAGACACTCGGTTACAGCGTACAAGTGCAGTCGGAAATTTTATCGTGATTTTCGAACGCGAATTCTTGCGGCTTTCATTCAGTCCCAGGCTTGAAATTACGCTCCGATATAATTTCCATTCGGTATCACCCCTAAGAACGGATATTCGTCTTTTTTCTTGCCAATCGTCCCCTACAGTGATGTGCAGTTATATACGACGACGCCGGAAGGAAAGCCTAGAAGGCAGGGAAATTATTTAATTACCGATAATCTGGTACGCCGTTGCTGGCTGTAAGCTGATAAGATAAAAATAAAGAAGGAAAGAAAGAAAAAAAAAAAAAAAATTGACGGAAGAAACCCGAGTCGTTGATATAAACGCGTTAACGAGAAGAACGAAAGAAAATGAGAAAAGAAAAAATGACAAAGTTATAGGCAAACTAATGTCTGTCTGTAAAAAAAAAAAAAAAAAGAAAGAAAGAGAACAGTGAGGAAATATTACCTGGATTCTAATCCACGTAGTAATTAATAATGACAATTCTTGTTGTTTTTCTTTGGATAAATTTCGGGGCGTCCATTTTCTATTCGGTATAAGAATCGTGCCGACGACGCTGGTTTTCAACGTTCGTACGAATTATGACAACCCAGACCCAGACCTTGGGTATGAAACGTGGATTCGCGGTGAACATGATTTGATATTTGGCGAATAATGCAGACCTTTCCCTGATCCGAAATCTCTTGTCCCCTCGGGGCCGACAACCAGCAAGGCGTACCTCTCGTGTTTATTCAATGATACGAGACCCGGTGCCCCGGTTAGAATTCATATCCTCTCGCGAATACGACACGCTGTTTAGCGCGGCTCGTTATTCCCGGGCGATAAATGAGATAATTAGTCGAGCGTTATTACAGCCGGTACTCGACGTAAGAATGACCAAAAAATAACGGACTTAAGATGAAACGCGTCGTTTATTTTTAACTCACTATCCACCGCTACGGACTCTGTGTACAGCAAACGTTTAACGAGCGGAGAAAGTGATTAAGTTTGTTAATTTCAGCAGTCTAACAATCCGCGAAGCTGGTAGAATAGAAGAGGGTTGACGGATTTCGCGAATTCCAAGCTGCGGGATCGATTTGCGAAAAGTCACGTGTCCGAGACGTGACGAGATTTCGTTATTCTTCGACGAATCCTGGCGGCGAGACGCGCCCAGAAATTCCGTTACCTTCGATCTTTGCGCGGTTCGTCAGAATGGAAAAAGAAGAAAGAAAAAAGAAACGGCGAAGCGGACGGACTCTGCGAATTAGGGTGAAATTCGCGCTTCGGTAAGCGTCAGGACTTCCATCATCTCCGGCAGGTCCGCCATGCATAAGGGATGATTCGGATTCAAATCACGGTGATATCGCGCAGCTCTCGGGTAAAAGCACAGCCCCTGCTGCAGGATCGCGAGTACGTTCTTTGACCCTCGGAATAATTTCCGATCTCTTCAACGACGACGATATTATAGGCGAACACTGTTTGCATGTGCAGCGAATTGTTCGCGGCTTTCATCTTCGCTAATTATGCCCACTTCGTTTGATTGGCTAATTAATTTAAGGCCCCGTCCGTGGCTGGAAAATAGCCTGGCTGCATCCCGGAGTGAGGGAGGTAATGTATTCGTGTACACATCGCACGACCATGCTTTGCAAAATGAGCATACGACGCTGTATTATTACGTAGGTACGTCGTACAGAGCCAACGCGATGTCTTCGTCGCGTCGCGTCGCGTCGTTGCGAAACGTGGAATAATGTTGAGTGAAAAGTTTCTCATACCCCCTTAACCTGTTTCCCTGCGTACGTATGTGCATACGTTTATCTACGTTTCAATTTCTCGCCAACTTTTCCTAAAAGTTTATACGCGGCTCGATGTAGGTCGCATCTTCTCTTGAATGCAAAACAGGAATAACACAAGGGTGAAATTCTGTGCAGAGATTATTTATTCCGAAAAATTATTGCTCGTTTTACATTTTCATATTCAATCGAAGATTTTTACAGGAATGTTTCGAACTGATAAACATGATAAAAGCCAAGGTTTGAAGAATACAATCATTTCGATCGAGAATGTCGAGGTACTGAATCACGTAAAGAAAAAATAAATAAACGAATTCCTCACAAATTGTTTGAGCTTGATTTTTTTGGGGGGTTTTCGGATAGTTTAAAAAAAAAAAAAAATACGATACGTAGAATGGTTACATTTATTTACAGATGATGAACTTATGTTTCAGGCAGAAATACATTACTTACTGTCATTTTATATCAAGCTCAAACGAATTGTCGAAAATTAATCGTCGAATGAAACGAAGCGTCGATATTGTTGATGATAAAAAACAAAAAAATCGTCAAATACCTTGACTATTTTTACTTTACTTTGTCTTCAGCCTTCTTATTGTCGCGATTTTGTTTCGATTAACAAAATTGAGTCACCGATAGAATTATCTTCAGATCGAACTATAAGGAACGTCGGTTTTCCTCTTTCAGGTAAACGACGCGCTGAACGAACTTGAGAGCATCGACTTGACAGATCCGGATCTGCACAAGGCAGCAACAAAGATCCAGGCGAGTTTCCGGGGTCACAAAGTGCGCCAGGACGGGCCGGCAGTCGGAGGAACAGAGCCTGGCAAGTAGGCGAAAGTACCGAAGGTACACGGGCTGGAAGAAAAATGAGGAAGAACTTAAAAACCAAAGAGCAAAGATAAAACGTAAAAAAAAAAAACAAAAAACAAAAGAAAATTAAAAACGAAAAATTTATCCTTTTTCTAAGCCACCGCAAAAAAAAAAATCCCGGAAGGTAACTCGGTGTGGGGAAAAAGAGAGAGAAGATCTACTGTTTCTTTCCCACAAATAAAAACCAAAAAAAAAAAGAAAGAAAACTGCGAGACACACATTCCTGCGTCTAATGTAAATACAGCGGTATTATGAGTGGGATTTTATTGGCGCTGGCTGGAACGGAAAAACGAACAACCCGTTATGCGAACGCTAACCGCTAACGGATTATAAATTCAGTTACATATACGATTCCTATTTCTGTTTTTTTTTCTTTTTTTTTTTTGTTGCATGAGTTTATTTATTCATTTTTCTTCCTTTTTTTTTTTTTTTTTTGGCCCTCGTTTCAATTTATCAAATCACTTCTGATTATTAATTGAACCGTACGTCACGTATTGTTGTTGTTATTATTGTTGTTATTATTATTATTATTATATATATACTTACAGCGTAACAACGATGTAGAAGTGCATATTTTACATAATAACTAATCTAACTTATATAATTACGCGGTATAAAAACCGTAAATATGTGTGTGGTTCTTAGATGCGGGGAGGTATAATATACGTATAATATATACACGTGATAGAAAATAGAACCTACATTGTGTTATAATTTTCAATTGAAGGTGAAGAAAATTTTTAAAAGAATTTTATCAAAAACTGGAATATATCCTCAAGCCTGCTGAATCGTTAAGACTTGCTGCGGATTTAGATTTTTTTTATTTATTCTTTTTTCCTAATTTTTTTAAGTTTGTAAAGGTAACATGTACGTCGTTTATTAGAAAGAAAAAAAAAAAGAACAATCGTACCTAACATACAGGATTTACGTTTAACAACATTACAGTAAAACGGGGATCGAACGAGAAGTGAGAAGTGAATGATACAGAATCACTTTTCCGTACAGTTTATTTTGTAATATAGTTACTCACGCATTATAGGTATAATATATTATACACGCAAGATTAGTATATAAATACGTAGAAGTTATAATTATATAGTAATTATTATTCTACAAGCTACAGGGAAAGGAAGAAATTTTCAAAGGCATTGCGTATGCGTATTGAAACGAAGAAAACTCGTTTATGAATAAACTATGAACACGGGGAAAAATTATAACGAGCTGAGAAAACGAAAAAAAAAAGAAAGAATAGTGATAAAATGAAAAAAAATTTAGCGTCAATTCGATACTCAAATCAATTAGGGGGCTTCGTTTTGTTTGCGAGGCACGTACAATTATAATGCGATATAGGAATACGAAAAATATATAAAGAGAAGTCTGTGAGCGGAAATTTTAACAATAATAACAATGATAATTATGATAACAATAACAATGATAACACGGTACTTGATGCAGGAAGGAAAAATAAGCGAGATGAGAAAATTGAGATATATTACACGTATTACATTGAAAAATATTACATTTTATATCCCAGGCGCCGATCTCGCTCGGTGTCTGTTATTATTATCGCTAATGTTGTTGTTATTAACATTATTATCATCATTATTATTATTTTTACAAACAGGCCGTTTTCACGTCCGCGCGTCATTCATTCGTTTAATTCGCTAGCTGAGAAAAATGAAAGATGAAAACTAACGAAAAACTATAAATGTCGTATTATAATAACGACCGTAAAACAATACCGAGAGTAATGATAATACGAGGAATAAAGTATGATTCCGCTAATTTTTAAAAAAAAATTGGGCTGCAAACCTGATCGAAGATACCGTTAACATTTGATAATCACTGATTGAAAGTTGTACTAATAATCGTTTTTGCCCCGTCAGATAATTGGGTACACTTATTATATATATATATATACAATGCATACTCCCGTAATACGTGAATTATATACGCGGTATTAATTTCCTCCCTTATACGCAATTTTATTATACCTATTATATATATGATTATACATCGTATATGTGTGTATGTATATAGTTATATATATACATTTATATGTACTGTATAATCATCCGATACACTTGATACACATAATTATTATATTATACCTACATCTACCAATTATTATACATATATATCTGTATAAAAAGCAGCCTAGTATCTACACATACATATATTATTATTATTATACACCGTAACCGCGATTTTCTCCAATTTACACTAAAGCGATAAACTTCTGATAGTCGAAAATAAAATTGATATATCTTATATATGTCAAAAACATCCTAAACACGAAACAACGTTAATTAATTCATTAGTGATTAATTGACTTGTGGTTGGTATTTTTCTAGCCCAGCGTCGCATTGCAATTGCTTTGCAATTGCTTAACGTCAGTGTTGTTCTTTAAAAATCTTGATTGTTGATTACTATGCATTGTTATTTGTTGAGCAATTGTCACCGCTTGTACGTTTAACATTGGGAGAAGAAAAAAAAATCGGAAAAAAATGATAACTCTTCTGTGATTAACAAGATTAGTTAATCGATGAATGAAGAGAGAAGTAAAAAAAAAAACAATTCAACGCTAGCGCGTCTAATAATTTATTTCTCGTTGCATTGATCTCTTGTACGCAGTTGGAAAATTTTCTGTTCTACCCGTGTCACGAAATATATCCAGTACCTGTGAAACTTAGTTCGTACCTGTTCAAATTATTCAATTATCGCCACGTTCGCTTTATTGGAAACTTTGTTGCATAATTACTGTATACATAAATTATTATACATTATGTGCCATGCCTGCGCACCTGTCGCACTCTCATGAATTCTTACACTGTTAAGCCGATGTTGTTTTTAGCGGGCCTAAGAACTCACAATATTCTACATATTATACATACACACGCATGCCTATGTATCAAATATTTATATATATACACAATACACGTATACATTACTTGTTACGGTGAATAACGCGTAACGATTTTCTATGTAATCTCAAAAACAAATTTAAGGCGCTACGTGCACTAAATAAATTAGATATTATATACACCGCGTAATTTGTCACGCTGCCGTGGAAAAATTGGCCAATTGCAGTCGCGAAAACTGAATTTTTTTTTTCTCTATTTTTTTTTCTTTTTAAGCTTGTATTTTTACAAGCAGAAATGACTTACTTAAAGAAAACATGTGAACGTTAACGAGTTGCGAGAATTCGAGCATTTTTAGGGATATAATTACGGTCATTATTAATCATTGAGTAATATTGGAAGCAAGTTACTGTAAAAGAAGTTCATTCGCATACCCACCGGTAGTAAAAATTTAACATCGTTGGCTTTAGGTGGGATGCTTCTAAACATAATGAGAAAAGAAAGAATGAATGAAAGGAAAGATTCAAGAGGAATAAATTAGTAGAATCGTTTAAGACCGTTGGTAAAAATTTGAAGAATAGCATTTTTATTCGATATACGCGGTCGGTATAATTATTTACAATATTACACGACAGTTGTAAGGCAAATCCTGATTAAAATAATTTTTCAAACACTGTGAATTTCAACTTTATCTAATTTTCATTTAAATTGAAATTTTCTTACCAACAACACACAAGCGCATCGCTTCAATTTTATGTATCGCTAAAACGTGAGCCAAAATAAAAAGGATAAAAAATACAGTAAAGAAGGAAACAACAAGGATCGATTTTACGTCGAAATTGTAATACATCTTGATGCCAACGTTAAACAAAAAAGAAGAAAGACAGATTTTGTTCTTTCAATCCAACGAGTAATCAAGAATTACAATAATAAACGAAGATTTCTACAGTAAGTGAACGAGTGAACGAAGAAGAGGAAGAAGAAGAAGAAGACGAAGAAAAAAGAAAACACTTTACACATAATTATGATCTCGGGGAAATAATCTTTTATTAATTAAATTAACTTTTATTCAAATAAAAATGTTAAATCAACTTCTCAGTACGACATTGCGATGCATTCGCAGCCTGCAAACCATCGCATTATTTTTCCATGCGGTAAAGATGAGTAAATTCAAACAGGGCTTTGCACTGTACCCGGTGACACATGTCACGAGAGGGACGACGTATCGCGTTGGGCTAGATTGATCACGTCGAATTTAAAATTCAGATATAGGTATACGTTATACGCTCGTTGCGGATATGAAAGTGTAGAATACGCCCGTGGGTCCATGGCTATGTGACCCGGCCGCGTTGTCACACAGACAAACATCTATACCTATACGATGCATAATTTATGCAGTGTTTGAGGAGAGAAGTTTCGCAACACCGAGTCTATCGATTCAACCGGAGGTTTCGGTTGAGGTAGGTGTAAAAATATTGCGAGAGAATCGTTCCAAGGTTTTCGCGAATTCGACGCGAGAAGGACAAGAAACGAAAATCAATTTTCACTCCAATCGGTCGTATGATTTTTTCTCTCTCTATCTCCTCTCTCTCTCTCTCTCCCTCTCGTTAAATTTTCCAATACTCGTATGTTATTTAATTATACCAACGTGCGTAAGAGTATCATAAAATAATTTCGAAAAACAAAGATATAAACTATGTGCTTGTAGAGGAAGTGATAATACATAGGTGATTTCGAATTGTACTTATACATAAACAAATATGAATATATATATATATGTATATATATTTGATATATATACACACATATATATCAAATTAATATATAAATACATAAAAGGCGAGGTGAACTATATATTGCAATGAAGGTAGAAAATTGATATTCAGGATCGATCTTATGATATAATTTTACGTATGTGACCTATATATAATACATACATGTATGCATACATGATTAAGTATAATTGCTTTAGTTTATATAACATTACACAATCACCTTATTATTACCTACAATAAACGCGTTGATAAGAATTGAAGGGAATCTTTATTACGTTTTTCTTCGTTCAACAGCAACAATACACGTGGCGATGTATGTGTGTACATTCAGATATTATGCCTATATCTATTCTATATACAATATATGATTTAATCGAGCAGTACTACATATGCATATGTACCCTGTTTATTTAAAATAAATGCCTACGTCAGAATGTATATAAATGAAAAAAGGGCGAATACACGAATTCCCCTCGGTGTTGCTAGAACGAAAAAAGGAAAGAAAGTTTTCTCATAACGCTGGCTAAATATACATTTTAATTTAGCTGTATAATAAATGTGTGCTTTTTCTCGTAAAAATTCCTCGGGATCCAAGCTCGTGCAGAAATGATGTACCACATAGAATTACGCTCGAACGTTTCGTCTTATTCTCAAATAACAAGTTTTAATACAAGGTGGAAATTTGAGCGAGTAATTTTTTAGGCAAATCGCGGTTCCCCAGCCGTTTCATAATTCAATTTTATATTCAAACCCGCGCGCCTCTGAGTTTCGGGTCTCGAGCCGCAAAATGGCGGCCGGTCACGTGGGACGGAGGATCAATAAGCGCGTGTAGCGCTCTGTGTCGTTTCCCTGATCCACGTCGTGTTTTTCTCCTTCCTTGTTCCCTGTTTTATTTACAGTTTCGCGTCCAAGGTTGACGCGCGGTCGTTTGGCGCAAGTGTACATTAAATGGTAATATAGTCGGTGGCGAATAATAAAACGAGAATTTGCATAACGCCGCAGAAGGGGAAAAGAGGGTAAAAAAGACACGCAGCTCGTCGTCTTATCTCTGTAAATAATCCCGGAATGGGTAGACGATACTACTGTGACTACTGCGATCGGTCCTTCAAAGACGACCCGGAAGCGAGAAAAAAACACTTGTCGAGTATCCAGCACTCGAGAAATCGCACCGAGCATTACGACCGGTTCAAAGGTGGGATTGATTATTCTCTTCCAAGCTTCAGGCTTCGATAATTCATTCCAATTTTACAAAACCATCGATTTTCAGACGCAGCCGTTATACTGAAGGAAGAGTCCGCGAAAACACCATGCAAGCGTTTCATCACTCAGGGTGATTGCGCCTTCGGGAGCGGGTGCAGATTCTCCCATTACACACCGCACATGATGTGGGAGCTGGAGCAGCACGGTAAGGGATGAAATCGATCGATTACAGACCGAGATTCAACGTCTTTCGATCCTTTCAGTACTCGCAAGGGAACGGCAGAGCTTGCAAGGGGTGGATTTACCGCCTCTGGCCTCCGAGGCGATCGACGAGCTTCTCGAGGGAGGAACGGAGGCGGGAGACCAGGTCCGAAGGAGCTTCGTACCCCGGTGGAACTACCCCGTTGAGCTTCAGAGCTTTTCCAATCTGCCACCATCGCTGTGGCCGATAATGCCTGACTCGATAAGGGATACGAATTTTGGAAAATGGGGCTTTTAGTCGGCCGAAGGATGAAGCATGATCCGTGATGTTAGAGACTCGACAAACTCGGGTGGGAGTAAAAACATGGAAAGATCGAAAAATCGACGAGTCACGGTATCGAATTTTTAAAGCTGTGAAAACTTGATTTCAGAATTTAACGACGCAGAAAGTCGAAGCATGAAATATAACAGTAAAGTAAAACAATATAGAAAGGTCAGAGTATAAAATGCCGAACTATAGATCGCCGTCAGAATTCCTCTCGATAATATAGAATCATACACAGATTCTCAATTTTTCCGTTCTATGTTTCGACCCTTTATATATTTTGTCTTTCTGATTTGCGAGTTTCTATGTTTTCAATTTTCTACACTTGGACTTTCAACCACATGTTCAAATTCCACGAATATAAAGATTTTCGGGTCTGTGAAAATTTATTATTCGGGTCCTTCCGTCAATCGGGAATTCCATTTCTTAACCCCTAACCTTAAACTCGCTTCAACTCGTCAACGGCCAGTTTCTTCATTACCGATCGGTAAAGCTCCGATCTCGCGCGCCTCTGGCGGCGAGCTGCGCTCGGCAAAGCTCGGCAATCGACGAAGTCTGGCCGATCCGGCTCCCTCCCCACTTCGTTGCTCACTCAGTCGTCGCCCGGCGTCGGGTACACGCAGACTATAGAATCGCTCGACAGACTTTGAGAGCATCGAGCACGCCGCAGGAAGTGTCGAGTTCCTCAAAAGTTCCGAAGCGTCAGAGTCAAGCATCTCCGAACGGTAGCATGGAACGCGAGGCTCCAAACCGCCGGGCCGAGCACTCCGCAAGCTTTTTCACCGCCGCCTAAAAGCTCGCGTGTCTCATTTCACTATCCGCGACGCGAGTGCCGGACGCCCGATCGAGGACTCTGGATACTCACGCCGTCGCCGCTTCCCTCCAGCTCTTTTGGTGAGTTGAAGATTGGTTATTTGAATCGCAGGAAGAGAGGAGGAGAGACGACAACCACCGATTCGCAAAGACGAAGGAGGCGAGCCGCTCGATTCGAGTCTCGCTGCGTCCCGACTCGCGAAATGGACCGAGACCCGTTCTGTTCGCTCGTTCAAATTTCCTGCCCTTCGGAGCCTGCGGAGCGGGGACGGATTTTCTATTTTGGAACAGCTGCGAGGGGCGCCGGGAGAGAAAGGACAATGCACCGTCCTCGCCTCCTCTCACGTTCCTCTCCGTTCTGCGTGCTTACGGCCCTTCCTGCATCTGCGGCTTACATTGTCCGTTATTGTCAGCACGCGCACCGGTCAGTAAAGGGCAGTCGAACCGCTGCCTGTGTGTATGTAAGAGGCCGAGGATAGATTTCTGTGCCGATTTTCACGCAGGATGGTTTCTACAGGGTGGCGACCAACCGGGAAAATCGTGAATAGTCGGAGAATTACGATGGGCCGTAGGGAAAAACGCACTTTTTTTATAAATCGTTTTCGAACTACAGCTATACTTTGTAAGTTCACCTGAGATAACTTTCGGAAATGGTATTTTTGTTAAATTTCTAATTATTCGTGTGAAACGAAGCCGTACCGTGCTTGTTTTCTCTTTTTTTTTTTATACACAAATTTATATATTCAAGGTGCACAACTTCTGGAGCTTTTGGTCATAAAATCTGACCAACGTTACCCAAGTTTCGTGAGATAAAATCAGGGAATTCTGAATTTTTTTACGAGGAAATTTATTTGAGCAAAATTGTCGCCACCCTGTTTTATTGCACGCAGTTTTGGATGAAGAAACATATGCCCCGATCTTGACAATCAATCTTTAACCTAACGTTGAGCTTTTATAGGGAAAAATATTTGACGAGAATATTTCGCAATTTGATTATCTAAAAACAGCTCTAATGAAACCGACCTCCAAGTTCGTTTATCTATATTTATATATGTATATACGTCTATGGTTTATTTACGGTCCTGCAAAATTTCTGCAGGTGGCTTTCGGAAGGAAAGAATAAAGTCGAAGAAATCCAAAGATTGATGGTTTTCTGGGTCAATCGATCATACCTATGATCTTTTTCATTCTGCTCGAACAACAATGTATTATGTTGAATCTCGTTCTGCCCCGTTTGAAATTGAAATTAAGTTATAGATACGCGGAAATCGTCGGTCATTACAATACCTACGGTGAACTATGTCCGTCCGCACCGCTGCATGACTGGCGAAATCGTTAACGATGAAAAATGAAACGCGGAATCATTCACGATTCACTAAACGCGAAGAGAGGTTCTTAATGGAGAGAGATAATATCTAATGCCGATCTGCTGCAGCGCTGTAAGCACAGACAGAGAAAATCGAGAAAACTGTGATAGAATTTTCGAATTGTCCGTCGAAGAAGTTATTCTGCGAATGCTTCAAAGCTGCACGCCACAATTAAGTCACATTAGCAACGGAAAAAAAAAAAAAAATCCCAAGTGACGTAAAATCATTTCTAAAGCTTCGAGGAATATTGTTTGAACGAAATATGTTGTCATATTCCGAAATTCATTTTATACTCGCGACAATTTTTCTCATCGAACAGGCAGAGGAAAAATTGCATTCCCGTTGCGCGAGAAAACCTGAGTGCAATAAAAAAATCACGGAATCCCGAATGTGACTTCTCACCGCTACCCTGAACTTTGATACGTTGCTTTCTGTCAAGACTGAAATACCTTATACGCGTAACCCCGCACGTTGGAAAACTGTAAACTTTATAACCAGAATGTACCGCGTCTTAGTCACCGGGTGAAAATTATTGTAAAAATAGCTAGGGCATAAATAGCGATTGAACGGCATAAGGTGCCTCTCAAATCTCGCGTATAATATACAAATGTATTATTAGGCCATCGGCTCGTAGACGTGATTTTTAGCAGAACATAGCCAAGATGTGTAATGTAACGTATCTGATATATTATACACACATGTATACAAAGATTTTTATTACCGGCGCGTGATTTTCGCTTGCGAAATTCAAACAGATAGTTATAATGAGAAAATGTTGATTATTCGACGTTTCTTTTTTCTCTCTTTCTTTTATCGACTTATTTTTCCTCCCGATTCCGCATGCCTGAGAAGACGGTACTATTTCGTATCTTAATCTCTGTTTACCCAGGCATTAAGAGTCTCAGCTTCGGCTCCGCGACGACGCGGGAAATATGATAAAAATTCTTCATAAAAAATTCGTACATCGTGTATTAAAAGCCCCCTGACCCGAACCGCGATGATAAACTTAATCGCAGTTGAATATGCAACAGACGTATATTTACAATGAACACAAGTGCTGCGCCACGTTTACAAGCCGCGACGTTTTCCGCCGTAGCCGTTTACTTATAGAGCTTTATCGCTTTTGGCACAGTTCATTGATAACCGGCTAGTCGCGCACCACGTGGTCGGGACTGCAGTATTTCATGTTTCATATTTTTCCTCGAACTCTGGACAGTCTCGAGTCTTACTCATCCGCACCAGAACACAAATCGCAATTACACGATCGAACGATTGACGGTTGATCAATTTTTTTGCGCGCCAATTATCGTCCAGCGACTGATGATCGGGCTCGCCGACATCGATCTATAAGTGTACGTACCTACGAACGCGTTGTTAAAAAGCAAGACGAGGCGACGCGTCGCGGTAGATTGTGTGTTCGGCAATTTAAAATAATTTATTTTGATTGTCTTTATACGGGCCTTCGTTACGTCATCTTGAAACATCTCTCCCGCCCTGACGTTTTACGCTTATGGAGACGTGCAACGAGGCTGCAGATACCCACACACCAGAGTTTCGTGTGAAATGAACCGTGTGAAAATGTGACCAATGTCCGATGCCCACGCTCGGCTAAACCGAAAATGAGGGGAAAATCACAGATGCAACAATCGAGTCGAATCGAGTACAGAATGCGGCACGCAGACGCGATCGTTCGCGATTTGCGTCAATCGAAATCAATAATAATCGACGAGCGTTGAGCAAATCACGCTGATACTGCAGTGCCAATGATAAACACGTTGTAGCTATATAGTTAATTCACGTTACAATTGTAAGACTGGGTTTGTCGTGCGAATATTAATTTGAAACGGAGTCGGATCAACAAATTAGGAAAAAATACACTCTACTTATCGACGATATCTGCGGAATTTTTACGAAATAATTTCTTTTTCTCGAAACGCCGCTTAGACAGCTCAAAAATGACTATAGATTTGAGTTCCGGAGGGTCGAAAATCCCGAAACACAAAAATGCAGCCTTATACGGAATATTTTTATTTCAGACCTATTTTGATCGGACTACAGCGGTCGGTATCTGCACAGGTACAATAACGCATTCAGACGACGAGGCCTTATCTTGGGGCAAATAATCGACGGACTCCCAGCCCGCGTAATCGTGTCACAAATACACGCGAGTCTCTTCTAGCGGTGGTATAATAATGTTGCGTAGGTATGACATCGAGGAGTATACATGTATTATACGTACGTACAACCGATGTGCCTACGCATGGCGTTCCGTGGAATGCCCGCATTTTCAAAACGTTGCAAAACTTACACCTCTGCAGTGCTCGTTACATGAATTACAAGCGACACCGCAAGGCAAACATACGTGTTATCCTTTGTTTGTACAATCTCATGTGCTCGTTTTTGCATCTCTGGAACATCGTCGCCTGAAGGACGGTTGTATATTAGTACGTGCGTTGTAAATTTGCCGGACTAGAAAAACGCACTTAATTATACTCTTTCAATTAAGGCCTTATTATTTTTCACTAGAACAGGTGAAATAGCTGTGTCTAATGATATCGAGGAATTTTTATTGCTGATGATAACGACTCGTGAAAATATTTAATGAAAATTTTCAAGTCAATTTTTACTTCCGTTTCAATTAGCAGCCACGATGGTCGGTGAATTGCCTCTGAAATTCTTCCGCACGTCAAGGAGGCACATCGGCAGTACAAAACTTTACGATACTCTGAATAGCGTGATCCCAATTCTTCCTGCACACGTAAACTACGAGGAAAGGTGTATACATGTATATATAGATCAAGCGAGTGTGTAAAGCAGCCTGTCGACGACAGAATAACGAAATGTAAAAAATACAATCAGTAGTTCTTCGAGCCGGTATACAACGCTCGTTGAACGACGACTGGTTCTTTTGTCACCCGGTGCACGTAGCTGTTCCGAAAGGCCATCACCGCAAGGTCGTCTCGAATGGTTACGTAAGAGTGAATGCGAGAAAGACGGAGATACAGAAACACGCCGCCGGTGTGTACTCGTGGCCGTAGGAAGGACCGCCATTATCCAATGATATCCGCCGCCATGTTGCCTCTTTACTGGAAGAGGTTTCGACGTTCCAACGATCGGTTGACGAACAATTAAGGTCGATCGATGCTGCAGATGCTCCAACCTTCGCGTGGAAGTCTCCAACTCAACCTCGATTTGCCAACCTACTTGGAGCACTTTAAGTTGGGTTCCTCGTACTCGCAGGGTTCTCCATTACTCGGTGCAGCCTTATTATACCTGCTGGCTTACCTACCCAGCTAATGACCCGAGCAGGGACTACCTGCAGTTCTGGGAACGAGACAGGAGGATCATATTGGAGCCACGTCTGGTCTGGTGTGCCGGTGTAAACGGTGGACGATAGTCGACGGGGCAGCCCCGTCAAGACCCGAAGGGTGAAGAGGAAGAGAAGGAGGAAGAGGAGGAAGAGGGGAGCGGAACGACCGCGGCATTCCTTACACGCCGATGAACCTGCAGCGTCGTAGGGTCTTTACTTTCGTTTTAAACTGTTATACCTACCTACGGGATGTTGTCTTTTCCCAACCATGAATAATAAATCTTGATCGTTACACGCGTGGAATTGCGGATTGCAAGCAATGGGTTACGCGATAAGGACGCGTCTTGTAACACTGGACATCCTTGCGAAATGTTATTGTAAAAGGGTATCGATTTTCATCTTGGAACGTTTTACTTACGTACGGTTTCATTGTTTGCGATCAGTGTCTTTGGTACCGTTCGTGCGAGATTGATTTCACATTGCGTAATGGCTCCGATTGCTCTCGATGGTATGCATACCGTTTACCGTCTGCTCGATTTGGACTATACCTAGGCGGACGTTGTAAAAATTTAGATTACCATCGGCACTGTGGTCAGCCATTTACTTCAATTCCAGTCTCAGCTGTAAGTTTAATCTTGATTCGTGGCGCGATGCGGTCTGAAGCTTTCTTCGAGTTAGTTGTTCAAAACCATTCGAGTTACAAAGATGGTGAATTTAGAATTGTACTGAAACAGATATATCCTCAAACCAGAAACAATTTGAACCGAATAATATACAATGACGAACGTGCGGAGGAACCGCATTCCTGATCAACTCGTTGCGACGATCTTGACTCGGGTTGCGTAATTTACACGTAAATCTACTCGTCGTATCTTATCCGTCTATCGATCTATTCACGTCGATTCGTCATCGGCTCTTCCCGCGTACCTACTTATCCACTTCCACTATATACTACGTACAGAATTTTGCGGCAGGTCAAGATATTTAGCGTAATAGCATAATATTCGGAATTTATAGGAGGGCAAGAACGTCAATGGCATTCCTGCAGTGCGCCTCGACTTTTCTTGCGTTTCCAGACGGAGTACACTAGGTTGATTCACATTGAAACGTTTTTTTTTTCTTAGTTACCACTCGAAAAATTTGTGACAAGTACTGAGAAAAAATTATCGTAAAACCCAATTACTGAAATATATTTGTTTACTTTTACGTATGTATATACCCTACGGACTTATAACGTATATATTTTTTTGTATCGTGGTTCAATTAATCGTTTACCAATCAACAGCAGAACTGCGCATAACAATTTTGCTGTTGGCTGTCCTCGTCTTTTACCCGAAAGATTAACCGTCTCGAAGAAATTTGGATAACAGTTTTTGCTACCGAAATAGAAGTATCGCATCCCCTTGTTGTCCCTGTTTCATTTTCTGTACTGATTTTCATGATCAATGATTAATCGGACCACGATACGAAAAAAATTAACTAATATACGTACAAGTCCGTGAGGTGTAGACGTAAAAATAGATGAAAAATATAAGAATAATTGGTAGCGACCTCTGAATATTTTCCTACTTCCTCCAGTTTTACGACAATTTTAGTTTTTTCGGTATTTGTCACAAATTTTTCGAGTTGCACATTGATGAAAAGAAAAAAAAAAAAAATTGTTAAGAAACGAACCAACCTACTGCACACACTGCAGTGCGTGCACACGTAACGTTTGTTTTCCTATTTGTTCTCCTTGTTTTTCTTGAGACATATGTGCACACAAACGTATCGAGCAGCCGCTACGCGACCGGCTGCCTTCCTTTTCGTACCCAAGTGAGCGTGCGTTATAACATCACTCTCGCGCGATCCTTCAAGCTTCCAGCATCCACTTTCCAGCTATTCGGACTCGCGTGATAGGCGTTCGTTCCATTCGCGGATGACTCGGTTACGACATTTTATACATCAACGTGCGTGCTCGTATTATAAATGTACAAACACGATTAGTACACGCCAACTCGCGTTCCAACCATACGTGCAACTCGACCCAACTTTGCCTTTCGCATTTCGTACTTTGCGCGGAATACCCGGAGAATTATACGCTTCGGTCTCTCGTGTCGATAACTCATCAGAGACGCTACTTTTGATGTAAATTGTAAACGCGCAAAAAGGAGACACGAGTATCAGAGCTTGTGTGACAAACCCGAACGACTCTAATTCCCAACACCGACTCTTTATCTCGGTTTGGGTATACATGTACATACATATGCATGTACCTATGTGGCTCGAATTAAAACAAACATGCCAGCTTATCTGTCAAACCCCATTCAAAGCTTAGCCGTATCAGTAGCATTATACTGGCGCAATTTGATATTACCGTTACAGTATTACAGAATATTACACGTGTTGGATATGTTAAGGTTCATTGAATTCATTCAATTTACTTTTGAAATTGATTGTTTGGTTCGTTCATTTGTTTTGTTTTTTTTTTTTTTTTTTTTAATTTAATTTTCGGTACACGGCAAACCCTGTAGAATCAATTACTATTTGGCATGTATCGTAGGTATGTACATGAAATTGGAACAGTGTGTTTAATTGTTTAACTTTTTTTCTACAAGGTGTCACTCGTAAAATTTGTGACAAATACTGAAAAAAAGGTGTCGTAAAGCCTGGATGAGGTAGGACAATATTCATAGGTCGCTATCAATTATTAAACCAAAAAAAAAAAAAAAAATGAACCATAGTACAGTACAACGTAAAAAATTAATTAATCGAATACTCTTTGCCAGTCTGTAACTTGTGAATGTAACAGTGAAGTTGAGTGACTGTATCCGTAAGACGCTTCTTCAGAGTGGATCCGTCTGCATCTAGCAGCACACCCGCATCTCACATCTCAACTCTTGGAAAATCACCCACCGGCCATCCTTTTGCGTCCTGACGTACAGCGAATATCATAATATCGCCGTTAGGTAATTCTAGAACCGCGACTGCACGAAACGATTGTACGATCTGCGTATACGGATGCAAAACAATACCCAGGAACACGTTGGTATTTTCTGCTCGTACAAGCCGTCATCGCCGGTCACGGGAAAAAGCGCGGTGCGATGGGCAGCGTCGAAATATTCAGAATACATACTCGCACCGAGCACCTGGCACACCTGCTCAGGTTAACGCATACGCACTTGCGCGGCGAACCTGTCCAATGTTCAAACCTACGTGATGCGATCTGCATCGCGTGTCCGTTCGGTAAACCGTTCGTTTATACTCCCCAACAGCGTGTAATACTTGGACACGTTGTGCCTGATGAAGTTCTCGTGTAATATTGATAGACGAAATTTTTAGTCGCGATAGCCGAGCGAAATAAACATTTTTTAGTTCAGGGGGGCGGGTGTGAAATTTCAAATTTGAAAAGTTCCGGAGGAGCCGAGTTCCGAATTTTTTTGCGGTGAAACTGGAGGTAAAGAAGCGAAACTTTTGATGAATTTGACGAATTTTTTGTTCGATTTCAGTAAATAATTCGGAATTAAACGTTTTCGGAACTTCAACCCCGTCCCAGTTCAGTTTTCGAGCGTGACTTATCCCTGAAAAACAATTGTTCAGATTCCGATTTCACATATCGTTTTACCGCTTGATTATCGTTGAGAAAACTTTGAGTCACGAAAACTCTCCTAAGTAATAGAAAGCTGCTAGAGTCTAGCGGGAGGTCAAGTGTATACCCAATGACGTGTAAGGGCCCGGGATTTCCTCGTTAGTAAACGGAGGTCGTACGAATACCCTGCATGCGTTTGGTGTGTATGCAGAGTATTTTACCATGCACGGTGACGCATCGAGCTGTTCATCGCATTTGTATAAAGGGGCGCGCGAACCGGGCGATTGCTTTATATTCCGACGTAGAAATACCGTCATCACGGATCATGTGTACCGTGTGGATGGTACAAAACAAAGTGAGAAATAAAATTTGAAAAAAAGAAGAAGAGAGCGGATATGTGGTTAAATCGAAACACACACAGGAACTTCTGTGCGACGGAGGTGTAGCCGTGCCTCGGGGACCACCTACGTATCATTATTATTCTCGTCTGATTTACAAAAACGGTACCAAGCGGTCGCCCTCGAATGTAACGTGTATACATATTAGTTTCCGCCATGCAGGTTTACGGTAGAACAGACAAGCGGACGCCTCCGGATATTCACGGAACCAGAGAGGAGGGAGAGAGAGAGAGAGAGAGAGAGAGAAGTGAGAAAACAGAGCTTTGGATGTATTACATACGTATACATTCCCCGTGACACGTGATTGACCCCGTATTTGAATCAGACCTTAAACACAAATGAACACAGGGTTAAAAATACGATATCTAGAATATTTTTTCAGCTAATGTACGGGAAAGTTTACAACTTTGGTTTATTTTTGATAGATGAGAGAAAAAAAAAAATAAAAAACATTCAACACTGAAATGTTGTCGGAAAATTTGGCAAATTTTGATATTTATCACACGTTAGTCGTGTCGGGGGAATTTTTCAGCCTGTTCGAAATTCCATTTCTAACCTACGGTTGTGGAAGAATTGTTTGTCCGAAGAGTGCGATGAGTTTATTGGACTCGCGAGGACGGTTTAAGAATTAGCTAACAACCCATAGTAGGCACGCCACGTGGGTAGGTATACGACTACCGATGCACTACCACCATTGGACAAAAACCTTTAGAAATACCGACGGTCGCTTCTACTACGCGAGTCCGTGTTCCGAATTCCTAATGGGTAATAGCTAATCCCTAATGGCATCGTGACACTGTAGAAACGAATGCACGCGTTGCGTTGGAAACGAAATTGGAAAGAAGTCGGGCGGAGCTGCTGATCTGGAGCTAAAATTGTGTCTAAAATCGAAATTATGCGCTCATCGATGAAAAATCTTTACAATAAATGAGGTTCGTCTTTGTTTGATGCGCCTTCACCGCCGTACGCATTAGATAAAAATGAACAACACCACGCCCAGCGGCTTGCTGCCACGGTGATGTCATCACCGTCGTTAATTGTTCCTCAAAAAAAAAAAAAGAAAAAAGAAGCGCAAGCCGGTTGTTAAATATACCAAAGCCACGCTTTGCGCGACTCGATGGAAAAACTGTACGATCTCTTTCGAGACGATCGGTGGAAATCAAACAGCGCATCATTTAGAAGTTGGTAACGTTAACGTAACGAAACATCGTAGAATAAATCGTTGTACAATTTTAGAACGACTTTCAGGTAGTTGGATTTAACGGTTTTCCAACCATACATCGTCAACGTCACGTTACCAACTTCAACCTCATGACACAACGACCAAACTCAAAGTTTGTAAGTTACCCCCAATTATTGGGAATGTCGCTTTGCAATGCGTCATCTTAAGAAATCGAACTAACGTAATCAGGCTAATAGCTGACCGTATTGATTACGTTTAATTAATTTATCCGTCACGAGGAATTTGAAAGCCCATGAATTACGATTTGCCTCCATTAAAATGAAACTCTGACGTCGTGAGGACATTTTCCATTACGCGCATGTAACCAGTGTGTTCGAGTCCCCGTCGTTCTTCGATGCAATTACTACACCGGGTAGGAAATTACTCTCAAGTTTCGTCTGACGTGACTTTTTATAGAATTCACAGAGACTCGATCGTCTGTCGTCCGAGGCACTCTCGCCTGCTTGGTGCAGATGGTAGCTGGTTTTATACACCGAGGCGTTAACTCATTTTCTGTTACTCCTGCAGCGGCTTACCTACCACTTAACTACAGCATGCTCTTTATATATCTACTAAAGGCTCGCTACTCGAGTGCACGAACATCGATTGCAGCAGGTCCGCGTTTCACAAGTGGTTTCGATCCCGCTTATGTGTGGATGCCACTTCATTTTTCATCTCGTTACATTTCACAGTCCTCGGGCCATTTGATCCGCATGCTTCTCATAAAATTCACCAAACTTCATAACAGAGATCGTAAAAGCTCCAAGTGCAGCAGCACGTGACGCGAAGATTGTCACATGCTATTCCGAGCACTCGCTAGAACTGTCAGTGACTTCATAGAGAATGCTACGTGAGCGTGTTTAGACTATACGTATCTCCGTCTCGCTCTTTCACTCTTGCTCATCGAAGCAAACGCCTCCGGCTAGGGAACACGGTTGTTGAATCGGCTTGTGTAAACACGAATCGCGATTGTAGATGTGTGTTGTGTTTTTTTTCTTTTTTTCTTTTTTACTCTTTTTTTTTCGACTCGTTTTTCCTACTCTTTTATCATTTTCCCGAGGTACAACGTCACGAGGAAGGGAAGAGCCATGGTTTTGTTACTCGGAAATTATTTCACAACCGCTTGATCTTTCATATACGTACTGATATCACACGTACAGCTATTCCGTGGTTTGTTCAAACATTTATCCACCTGTAAATTACCGTCACAATATTGTATTCCAAATGCGTCACGGTTTACGGTATACAAGGTGTACGTGTAATATTCACCTGAGCAGCAAAAACTGTCGCAAGAACACCGCAACGTTTACACAGTTAAATTAGATAAAACGGAGAAGAGGCGCCGTCGACGATACGGACTGTGTTCAGGAGATATCATTCTCCGCTTGATAAGCTGCCCGACAGCATGCGAAAATAAAGGAAAAGGAACCCGCCAACCGACGATTGAATAAGAACCACTTCGCCTGCATTTCTTCGGTACCCCGAATCCGGCTTAAGGGGTTATACTTAGTCAGGAGACGAAGAGACATTTCAATTTATTAATATAAAAATTCATATACATATTGGGGTACCATTGAACTTGATTCTGATATTTTTTATTTGTAAAAATAACGATTCTTAAACCTGCTGTAGCCGATCTTCGAAAATGCAATAAGACAAAAATCGATTTTTGAAAAATCCCAACCAGGCATAACCTCTTGACCAAAATTCTATAACAATTTTCGAGTTGTTTTGGTACTCTGGACGTGCGCAGTTCCTACACGCGTAGACGCGTTAGCGCTCGCGCACGTCCGGTAGCCGCATATAGAACATCCGCTCCATGCTCGACGACTTCTTTGACGAGGCATCCGCTGCGTTCCGTCCCCCTCCTGAGGCAGAGGTGTGGATAAGCGTGATCTTGACTACAGTGTCTACGGTGTAACGTCCGTACGGGTACCTTGAACTATGAAAACGCCAGCAAAATGTTCCCGGGCTTCGTTTACGATAGAGAGAATAAGGTGACGAGGCCCCGCGCAAGGCCAGCAGTCTTTCATCTCGGCTCACCGTTTCTTATCGTCCGACTGCCTTCTCATCGTCTTCTTCGCTTCTCCTTGCTGAAAGATGAGCTGAATGACAGTCGAAAGCGGAGGCATATACACATCGTATACGTGCAGGAACCGAGAGGGAGAGTGAGAAAATTGTATAAGAAGAAGTGCCGGCAGGCATCTGGCTGGCAACTGGCTCCTTTCGAGGCGCTACGCCGTTTTCTTCGCTGCCTTTGAAATCTAAAAGCGTCCCTCTCTCTCTCTCTCTCTCTCTCTCTCTCTCTCTCTCTCTCTCTCTCTCTCGTCTCTTATCTCTCTATTTTTCTCTTCCCCGCCCACGCCCCTGCGGGGACTAATTAAACGAGTTCTCTATCCGTCGCGTGTACCTACGATATACTGTAAAACGGCTGGACGCTGTTCGGGAGGGTGAGCAAATTCTCTTCCTCAATGACCCGGACCAAGTGTATACCCAGGCTCTTCAGCTGCCACAAGTGGGAACTCGTAACCGCGTCAAACGTAACTCCGCGACTTTGATAGAGGTGAAGTGAACCGCGTTTCGAGTACGATTTCCAACTTTTGTAACTTCATTTTTACCATTCTTATTCCTGAGGATCCGTCACCGTGGTCGAAACGAGAAAACAATCCTGAAATTTCAATTGGAGCATCAACTCCAGGTACTTAAAGAGCGCTTCTTTTTCTCGCGCTTACCGTACACGGTGCCGTTGGTGTAACATTAATGAGAGAATATACGGAGCGTCGTTTCCATAGTAAAAGGATTTTAGATTCAATACCGTGGCTCCACTTGTCGTGGTCTGATGATAATTCCCGCAAACACTCTTTCTTCTCATTCTTCTTTCTTTCTCTCAGCTCCTCTGGATTCCTCGTTCGTGTGTCCCCGGTTCTATTCTTCTTTTCATTCCGCCTTTCAATGGGCTTAACCACTTCGTTTCGGGAGGCAAACGTCTGCTGGTAGTGGTCGTGGTTTGTTCTTCCTTCGAGGAGGATTGATTGTTTTCTTTGGTAGCTTAACAAACGCCTCTCTCACTCCCAACTCGCTGTACCATCGCAAACCGAGAGTTTGTTGACTTGACCCATTTCCTCCTGATGCGGTTGATGGAGTCGCGCAGCTTGCAGGGAGCATCGCGATGCATCGATTAATTGACTTGATGAATTTTCTCCCCCGTGTTGTCGCCCCGATTTTGTTTAAATACCCACAGAGAGCAGAAATCATAGCAGAAAATATTTTTTTACAAGAGGAAACACCTTCAACTTCACACCGCGACAATCGGGCCCGTGCAACAATTTCCTTGGTCTCCAACGACGACTATGCTGACCACGAGGTTGTTCAACCCATGCGAATGACTCGGTAACGAGTTGAAATAAGTTTAATTACGAGCTGCATTAGCTGTTAGCGCAAGCCTATTTACCCCTCCTCGTTTGCCACGTACTTTATTGCCGTAGGTATTAAAGAATCGTGTGCACTTCTCTGCGGGTTCAAGCTGCTTTTTATACAGTAATAAATATTCCTTTACTTGTTCTCCAAGTGCTGCCTCTAAGGAGAAATTCCCGGGTTGACTTTGGATCCCAACGGGACCAAAAAAAAGGAACGAAATATTATTTCTAGTCCGAGTGATTCATCACCGCGATGCGATGCGGGGACGTACATGCAGCTACCGATCTAATTCCACGTTCCAGAGAGACTATCTTATCCGAGCGAGTGGCTGCTTCTTATCGAGAAATCAATATGACCGTGCGAACATTTATGTGCCTATCCCCCGTCCCTTGTCTGCTAGAGTTACGCTTCGTGTTTCATTATATAGCTCGTAGCCGATGTAACCCGATTCTCGGAGATTAAAGTTACGAGTATGTACGTATTTAGATGCACGAAGGAAGGAATTAACGAGACCGTCCCCTGAACATGCAAAACCGGTCAACGGCCGTTCGGCCCGAGAGCAGAAAAAATACCAGGGGCAAAAAAACCGCAATCCACAAGAACGAAAAAAAAACCTTAGACTAACGCGTTTTATCCTCTATATTCCAGGCGAGATGGCGAACACTGGACTCGAGGTACGGGAGACTGGACGAGTCCTACGGGTTCAGACGGAGACACCTCACTTGGTATCAACCGGAAGTGGACGCCTATCAGTCGCCGTGACCTTGCACCCGTTACCCGAAGGTGAGGATGCCTCCGTGCGTCAATGTTCCCAATTCCTAGTGACACCGAACGTAGTCTACGATGCATGCGGAGATTGGCGCTGAAGGTTTCAGACACTGGTTCACGCCGAGGGCGGTAACCCGGGATTCATATACGAATATAGTCGCTGGAAAATTATTCTACGGAATCATCCGCCAACGGCTGCTGCACCGGCTCCAAGTGCTACTTTGCGTCTAGCTGATTATCGTCGGTTGGAAGAGCATCCAGAATTACGTTTCTCTGTAAAGGTTTACTGGCAGCAAATAACTTGGGAGAAATTGTTCCATGTTTTCTTTTTTTTTTTATACAGTTTCGGGTATGCGGGAATGAATTTCTATCAATTGAATTGCGTAATTTATTCGATAGAATATTAGGTAACAACGGTGTCGGGTGATCTGGACAGATATAGTCGAGACCATGACTAATACTACTTTCCAAATTCTTGTCGATTCCGGTAGGTTCTGAAATTCTTATTCGACTTGACCACCTTCCTAATCTCGCACTGCGGAGACTTCTAGAAAGAGACTTAGCCGCACTCCGTGTCTACTCTTGCAACCGACTGCGCGTGCTTATTCTGGTAATTTGGTATTTCGGGGACTTGGACTCCCCGCGACTTACGGACGAACAGCGTTCGGAGCCGATGCAACGGAGCCAGTATTCCCAAAACGACTGAAACGCCGTCGTCGACGTCGTGCTCCCGGGGCTACGCCAAAACTATATATAAATCCCCGTCCTTTGTACTCATCGAGCCCTCGAGACCCACGGCTACGCTGGTAACCGGCAACTCCGGCATCAACAGCAGCCCTCTTCGAACTTGCATAACGCCGGCACCAACCCGCCCCATAATCGTAAACCGGGACTACGCACCGTGGTTTCTCCAACTTCATGGGGCGTCAAAAATACACCAGACTGTTTTACAGCCCCGTCAAGAACGATGGGGACGGCTTACACCTGCTCCTTCAACCCGAACGTCCGTCCCTCCATCCTGCTTTCCAAGCTCATCCTCAATGAATGAATTACATTTCTGCATAACGCCGGTCGTTCAATTAACCTACACCGCAAGAGGGTAATTAATTGGGTAATTGCTCGAGCGCGCCATTTACTCGGCTGCTGTGCCGCGCACCCCTTTCATCATTAATTATCGTTTGTAACATCTACGAAACGCAGTCTCTACACCGCGATGATTCTGACGAACCTCTTACCTCAATTGTTTCATGCAAAGGACGAATCACTCTCGGCTCAGGCAGGGAGGCTGATATCTCGGTGTCGGGTACGGGAATCGAACCGATTCACTGCGCCATCGAGAACGAGAACAATGTTGTGACCCTGTATCCTATCAGCGGGAAAACGGCCATCGATGGAGTTCTGGTGAACAGTCCGGTTCGACTTGCCCAAGGTATGAAAGTCGTATACAGGTGCCTAATTTATCGACATTCCTAACGTCTTCGTCTTGTTCCATTTGCCCAGGGTGCATGCTGTCCTTTGGACGATCGAGTTACATGAGGTTCAATCACCCAGCAGAAGCGAAACAGTTGAAATCGGTTTTACCGAACTCGAGGATATCGATGGCGCCGATATCATTTTCGCTCGGCGACAACTTGGAGAATCATCTGGAGCGGAAGCCACCTGTAGCGCCCCGTAAATCGCCCCGGAATTCGTACTCCGAGGACGAGGGTTTCCTCGGCAAGCTGACGAAGTTCGAGATGCTCGCCAGACAGGGTAGGAACGCAGTTTGCGTTTCGCCGAAGGTTTTCCCCGCCGGAAGTGGAACGGCGAATGTTCCGGCTGACCAGATCCTGGGTTACTCGAGGTCGCCAAGCCTCGCGTCCCTCTCCAAGGCAAACAACAACAATAACAACATCGCACCCCTTCAGAACCTGACCAATTTTGACGTGAGCAGGTCCAACACCCCGACGATAATCGCGCACGACGACAACCGGCTCCAACGACGCGAAGTGAGCAGATCTCCGGCCGGAAACGGAGTCTCAAGCACGTCGGTGCCCAACCATAACAACCTCCAGGCATTCGGGAGCCAGGAGAGTTTCGGGAAACCGATCTACAAGCAAATGTACCATGAGAACAACAACGAGAATAACAGGAACGAGGAGAATCTACGCGTCGGTATGTCGCAGAGTCTGGTCTGTCAGCGCTCCTCGGAGTACGACAACTTCGGAAGGGAGTACGACATGAGCCAGAGCCTGATCGTGGCCAAGACAACCACCGAGTATTTTCAGGTAGATCAATTTGGCTCGAACCCGAATTTGCGGGACCATGAAAATGGTGGCTTGGGCCTCGTGAATGGCGGCTCAAACCCCCATGTCAGGAGGATCCACCCCCCAAGTCCGGCGTTCAACCGGAATCCAAAGTACAGTGACCAGCCGAGGAGAACCTACGCGAACTACGCCAGAGTCAAAAGCCCGACACCCAGCGCCGGAAGCGGGTGCTCGATCGAAGAACTCAGAGAAAGGCAGATCGATGCTGAGAACAAGAGGAAGGAGGCTGAGTCTAGGCGCAGGCAGGCACAGGAGGAGAGGATGAGGGAGCAGGAGGTCGAACGACAAGAAAAACTCAGACTCGAAGAGATCCTGGCCATGTGCGCCGAGTACGAGAGACAGAGCACGGTTGATCAGAGACCCAGGCAACCGAACAGGTGAGAATTAAAGGGTGCAGGATGTCATCGGGGAATTCCTCGCTTCCCATTATCGCTTCTCACACCGTCTTATTATATATTCCATTTTTCAGGATAAAGACGAACGGCTCACTTCCTCGGGAGAAACGGCCCGGCTACAATTCCCCCTTCGACAGTCCGATCAGGAGTCCATCCTCCAGTGGGAGTCAGCAGAGTAATTTTTCATTTTCCGAATCTTCGAGGCCGGGGGTTTCCTACGAGAACGTCAACCTGGTCCAGGGGGCCAGGAACGGCCGGACCGAAGTCGTTTTTGGGGGTGAAACCTCAGGGGAGAACGGCAACGAGACCATCGCTGTGAACTACGAGAACGTTAGAATAAACGAGGCCACTTCGGGATACGGGAAAATCCAGGTGGTAAACTCTAGGAGCTTACCGGCTCAGAACTACGAGAATTTTTCACCGACGAATGGAAATCTTCGACCTTCGCAAATCGAGGAACACAATCCGGTCGTGACGAAAAATAACGCAACGTCTTACCAGCAGGCGAGAGGCTTCAGAAGCTTTAGCAACAACCAACAGCAGCAGCAACAGCAGCAGCATCAGCATCAGTGTCAGGGTAACAGGAAAAACGGACAACTTCAGAACAGCTGTGAAGTTATCGAGAACAAACTTGCCATATCGAACGACGACCTCCTCGAGGCTATTGAGCAGCTCTCGATGATATCGAAGTCCAAGGAGGCGTTCGCCACTCCGAAGAGAAACAACACCGAGAGGGATAACGCCAAGTCGAACGAAGCCAAGGCTGACAAGGCCAGGGAGGAGCTAGAGATTGAGGACAGAAGGAAGTACGTTGAATTCTTGCAGAACGAGAAGGTTCACATACACGGTAACATGGATGTGCTCAAGAGGAGCATCGCTGACATCGAGACACAGGAAGAGGAAATCGGCAGAGAGGTGAGAATCGAGTGATTTTTTTTTTCACTCAGAACAAAACTCTGAACACAACACTTCACCATCCAATATGATGATTCTGTGGAGGGCACTTCGGTGTTTCCCTTATCTTGAGGTTGATAACGAGTTTCCTATGTACGGGGAGTAACATGAGGCATAATTTTAAGATATCAGGTTTCAATATTCAGCATCTTCAAATTTGAACTCTTCTCTGAAATCCTTCGAAACTAACGCCATTCAAAGCACAGTTACAGTCCTAGCAGTTCCTAATGAGAACCTTCAATTTCAACCGTCACACTTTCTTTTCTCAATGAATTGTGGTCGGAACGCGGAGGCGATCAGCTGTCATTATTATAATTAGCATCATTGGGTAACTAGAGTCGCAATCCGAGTTCCAAAAACTCTTAGCTAAACCCGTTTCGCGAACAAAGTGTTGGCGTATTACGTCACTTCAATGTTATCTGCGATTCGAAGAGGCGCGGCAAACGCGACCAGGTCAATATTTGTTAAGCTTTTTGCATTTATGGTTAGATAGTCCGAATGCTTCCCCTCCATCATACGCAACTTCTTATCTCGCGTGTCGTGACACATGCGATCGCATGCGGCTTTGTGTCGTACCTCCTTCGACAGTCACCTCTAGTTTTCTTACAATTAGTTGCACTTGAGCTCGTCTGTATATAGTATAGCAGTGTTTCGCGTCCCACGAAAAGAAGCGCAGTGAAATGCCTACTAAAGTCAAAAGCCTACAAAAATATGCGCGGATTTTTTTACGCCGTACTAAAAGTGACGCAGGATGCATTGGATTAAGAGAAAGAGAAGTGCGTGAAAACTTACCCGGTACACATATTAGAAGAATTGTGATGTAGCGTTTTGGAAGTAGTTAACATAGACGCATAAATTTTCAGCTGGAACTTGAGAAGGCGCTTCTGTCGGCTGAGTATGAGGCTGAGTCTTTGAAGCTCTCGCAGGATGAGGGGGAGAAAATACGGACCCAGATGCGGATCAACGAGCTCGAGAGAGAAATGGCCGAGGATACCGTCACCCAAGCCAATCTTCAGGCGGAGGCCAAACAGAGGGTTCAAAGTGCTCAGCAGGCCTGTTTCCGAATCGAGGAAGAGATCCGGGAGGCCGATGATTCCGCTGACGAAAGAAGGCGACAGGATCTCGTTGAGAAGCTCTCGGTACAGCAGGACCTCCTCGAATCCGAAAGAAAGGCCTTCGAGGATCTAGAATTTCATCACCTCGAGGAAGAAGCCAGCAAACTTGCCACCAGGGAAGAATTGCAAAGGTTAGCAATTCGTTCGTCATCTTCTTCAAAAGCTCCTTCTCGTCTCGTGGACGTTTGGAAAGCCTTCGCTCTTACCGTTTCCATTTCTGGATCCCTAATTTCTTTCTCTTTTTAGGTACCTGAGTGATTTATCGACCAGAATCGAAGCCAAAAAGGCTCAGCTCAACAATCTCGAGTCTCAGCGAACCGCCGCAAAGAATACTGCCATTAGAGATACAAGGAGTCTCGAGAGGCAGAAGTTGGGACACGTTCGTCGCCTCGAGGAGGTAATCGCGGTTTTGTTTCCTCCGCGATGAGACAAGCTCCACCGCTCACGATTTCATTATTTTTTTCATCTCGAATTATTTCACATCTTCGACAAAGATTCTAGAGATTTTTCCAATATGGCCTAATGTCGCGGTGAATTCTTTCAGGGTCGAAACAGGCTCCGGGCAATCGACGATGAACTGGAAAGCCTGTCACGTAACGAGGCCGATAATCCGGACGAAAAACGATCACCGAGCCGAGAGGATTTCGACAGGATATCAAGGGTCACTACGGACTCACCAATCGTCCAGACAACCGGCCAAGGCAGTCTTGGAAGAAAAACGATCGAGTCGCTCAAGGAGATCGAGCGAAACAGGCAGCTCCACCTTGCCAAACAGGGTAAGTTATCGTACTGTCCAACTACCAAATACCGCAGAACTTCATTACTCCGAGCTGTATTGACAACGGGTTTACGGATCATTCACAGGAAGTCAGGTGATATCCGAGGAGAGGCGGAGGGTCGAGGAACTGAAAAGACGGGTTCAGGACGAGGTCCGGACCCAGTGGGAGGAGCGAAAAATGAACTGCGCTTCTTTCAACAGCGTCGAATCTGGAGAAGAGTCGTCAAGTTATTCTACCGGCGGTCCGACGGAGAGGTGAGTTTCACCCTCTTATTTTTGTCCCAGTTTTACGATCATGGATTGACTGTTCCTCTAATACGCTCGATCGAAAAGTCTAATGAACCGCTTTCTTCTACCCGATCTCCGAATCGTTACAAGTACCGAAAGTTTTTTTTACTGACTGGAAGCGTCACGAGTAAATGGGCTTAATTATCAAGAAAAGCTTTACACCGATTGGTGAGAAATGGAAATTTTTTGAATTCCCGTTTAAAGAAATGATCGGTATAAAATCTGGTAATCTGATGAAAATAAGCAGTTTACGTACACCGCTTCTATTCAGATTCAAAGTAACAGGTTTGTTGTTTTAGAACTTTTTTTGTTAGCTTGTATCAGAGGCGTGTGACTGGTAAAATTTATCAGTACCAACGCATAACTTACGAGGTAGTCATAGATACTAGCGTAGGAAATAGATCGAGTCCCGAGGCGATATCGTCTGATCGATGAACGAATTGGTGCTAGTGCAGAATGCATAAACGTGTGGTACAGTATAACGCTTCTCTGCATGTCAAGCAGCACATTCGTAGAAATTATCGCAAGTTATCGGTGAGCTGACTGTGGCGTGTTGACTCACGTTGCCAGAGCCGATGATGATTTTGCGAGAGAGAGAGAAGAAATAAAAAAACAGGCAGACAACTGTACATCATAGAGGAATATAGAAAGCGAATTCAGGCTAGAGAGTGGCTTGTGCGGAGTGATCGAAGAGGGACGGTGGGGCGTGTTATCGCCGCCGATACGATATCGGCTACCTCTTGCTTTCGTCCCGTGTCCATACGTTATTATATCTGAGTGTGTCGTTGCGATGGGTATTAGCGCGTTGCGAGGTAGCGGATGATGACCGTCTACTCCCAAAGCCGACAGTAACTCGGCGATAAAAGTTAGAAAATCGAAACCGACGAGTCGATAAATTAGGCCAAGGCGGATCGCCGGTTAGCTTTTGACGCTAAAAATGATCAAAGTTTAGTGTTTTGGGTGACGCAGTTCACCCGCCACTCGAGTCCAACAACAAGTGAGAGTGGCGAATTCGCGAGTGCGGATCAGTTTTTGATGCACGGTGAAAGAAATTTCCCTAGAAAGATCAGAGACAGTTCGAATGTTCGTATGCATATTGGGTTGAGAATTCTGGGTACTCACCAGGGCTGATATTTGACGACGAAAATGTGCGATTAGGACGATATGAACCTCCGTCAAACAGGTGACGTTCTTCTGACCGAAGCAAGGTCCACCGGATGCAGCGTAATAACGTACATAACGAGTCACAGGTGGTATCTTTGTGCGAAAGACTGGCTTTTAGAAAACTGTTACAAACCGGCGCGAGGATTGACGATCCGAGTTTACGCTCGAATTTCGTAAGTCTGACTATAACGTCTTTTTTCACTTCTCTTTTCATTTCTCAAAGAGCGGGTTAGTCTTTGAAGTGTAATCAGCAGGCGCGGAAGAACATTGAACGGCTCATTAGACTCGTTTGATCTCAATATTGCCCTGAATTCGAATTCGAAATGCAGGTTCGTTTCGTATTTTTTTATCTAGCGGAAGCGGAAGCAGCGACGGGGCCGATGGAGGAACCAGCGAGAAACTTTCACCCGGGAAATCGAGTCCTGGACCGAGTCCTGGTCCTGGTTCCGGAAGCGGAGGAGCTGGACCCTCCAACGGAAGTTACGCTCTGCTTCAGCGCGGCAATGTGAGTCTAATTTTTGTTTCGTGTTAGAATAATTTTAATTTCAGCCAAAACCCACGCAGTCAAGCCTTTAATATCTCCGGCTAGGATTTGTCAAAGTCATTCACAATTACAAAAGTAATTTGAATGTTTCTAAATAAAATCTTTTCGGCGCAAAAATTCCGTTTTCACATCTCACTCCTAAAAAACTCGAATTGCTTCTCCCAGCTCTCTCATGCTTTGGCTGCTAAAGTTTCATCAAGCCTTCGATTGCGAAACGAATTACTGTTTGTCAGGTGACGCTGTAAGTCACGGACAGTGATAATAGTCTCACATATTTTTGGCATCGTTGAAGAAAACTAAAATTATTGTTTGTTTTCGTTCGGCTCTTTATTACACTTTAAATTCACACCATCTGTCATTTTTGAGGTAACGTAATACGATTTATCTATATCTATAGACACAATATCGTGAAAATTTCACAATTGGAGAAGGTGGAAAAGAAAATTCAAAATCGTAATATTACTGCTACCATAATTTACTGGTAATAAACTAATGAACGAACAATTGTTCGGTCTCTTCCTGTTGTTGTACCGAAATTGTTGTTTACTCTGCGATTCTCTTGTCTCCTTGTCCTCTTCTCGTCTTCTCGCACCGATCTATTCTCGAGATAATAGTTGAGGATTTCCGGGAGGGCATTTGAGCAGGGGAGGGCGTCTAAACCTATTTCTAGAATAGGCGCGTTATATCGGGGAGATTTTCTCGGATGAAGAGTATCCACTCGTCGTTTCGGTACAAGGAGCACCTGCTCTAACTTATCGGGCAACATTTCTCGACACAAATCACGTGGAATAAATAGAACACGTGTTTCTGAATAAATCAAAAAAATTTGGAAAACAAGAAGAAGAAGAAGAAAAAGAAACTTTTCCTGTGTACGCATAAATCTTTTTCAAGCGTTGCCAAACTTGCCAAGAAATTTTGCATTACTCGCTTCAGAGAAAATACTGAATCATCCTGCATCGGTCAGGTGCGTTATGAGATTTGCGACTCGAGGAGCGCGCGTCGCAAATTTTCATGTTTTCCTGTCCGACGCCTCCAGGTACTTAAATAAAACCCAAGGCTCTTTGAACTCGGCACCGTGCAATGTTAATTATTACGACCCGGAAACCACAAAGCGGCGACGACACTTTCATGTAGCGTAGGTATAATAACCGGTAAGCTATGGGGTATGAAAAGATTATAACGAAATCCTTGCAGTTTCTCGCGTCTTTTCTCTCCATAATGCATCGTAGTTTATAGCCAAACCACTTACATCGGTATGAATTTCAACGTGGTAATAATAGACGGTGTATTATATGTGTATAAATTTTATGGTTGATCGTGGGTGGGGTCGTTTATAAGCTGTCAGCAGCTGTCTATGAAGATAAAAACGAAAAACAAAAAAAAAAAAAAAAATAAAAGACACCGAAAAACAAGTAAAATAGAGAATAAAACATACGTATTTTCGCGATTACGTATGTATTTCTTGTTTTTTGAATTTTTTTATTTTTTTTTTTATTCCGACATCCCTTTTTTCATCCATCGTCTCGGACATTTCAGATTTAATACACACTTGTAGACAGATATATAAGCGAATAAAAATGTTACTCGACTTTAAACATTATATGTATTTACAAGCGTTAAGTAAATTGTTGCGTAACGTCGAATCGTACCGCTTTGGACTTATAATTACGACCACGTTATAATTCCACGAAAGAGAGAGAGAGAAAAAGTGCAAGCACACCAGGTAAGAAGATGAAAAAAATTTTAATCTATGTTTCGTATGTACGTTATGGCATACGATGTGTAGAAAGTTTTCACACCGCGGTCCTCAAGATCATTGCATAACCGGGTATGTATGTGTAAGTTATACGTGCATGCCCTCACGTTGTCAACGCTTTTTAGATGAAAACTTTGAAATACTGCCAGGCGTGCGTGAAGAATCCATTTACGCGTTTCAATGAAAATACCGAGAGCCGAGGTCGCTGGCAGCTGATTCTAACTAAATATCCATCCAACGTGTCCTAGATTTCGGTGTACAACGCGCGTTGTCCGAGGACTGGATGTTCAATCAAATTAAACTTCGTTGTATATGGTATACATACCCTCTTCTTCACGCAAACACGAATCTAAGAATTATATATAGACCCGCGACGATGGAAACGTTGAACGATGAATCCTGAAGGCTTCCTTTCATTCTGTAATTTATCAAGATATAGCACAATTTCAATGAAATTTCGGAACACCTGACTCATTTCTTTGCTGCACAAATTTCATTCAATTCTTTACATCTTCCAAATTCTCGCCATTCTTTCCACCTTAGTCATTATCTTTGTTCCTTTCTTCCACATCTCATCATTATCATACCCTCTGTATTGTTCTGCACACCTTAGACTCGGAATCGGCAAACCACGCGATTATACCGAATAAGTCGCGATTGTTTCGCCGTTTGGATTGCGGTGAATATATAATTACACACGTAGGTTGGTACTTGCTCGGATGCCTCGTGTATGCGTAACCCGGAGGCCTATTCGGGGGTGGAGGGGCGTCGCGACGCATCGACGTCGACGCGGGAATCAAACGGCCCCGATCCTCTCATCGTCAGTGCCTTCGGCAACGCGTTGACGTCCGCTAGCACGCATTTACCAAGGAACGAGCAATCCTCACGATTATTATAAGTGCCAGTTTCTTGCACAACTGCATACCTGTTCGTGGTGAAATATCTTGTTGTGCTTGCCGGTCGCGCCTCCGCCTTATATATATATATGTATAAAATTGTACATGTATACTAGAGTTTGAACAATTTTTTCACTCCTCTCGTGAAAAAATTTTAAGTATTTTTAGCGAGGGTTAATCAATCGGCGTTTTTCGAGTATAACTGTTGGCAAAAATTTTTTTTACCGTTCACTTAGACGAGACTCGTCGACGCAATTATGTCCCTAATATGGATTAACTCACTCAAGTATGGAAGAAAGAAGAATCATGTGAAGAAAAAGCACGTGAGTTTCTTATAATCGATTGCGTGGGTTCATTTTTATTTATTTTTTTTTTCCATTACTCATGTTAACTTATCTGCATGACATCGAAAGAAAAATAATCTTCTATAATTAGACTTGAGAATCGTTTGTAATTTATAGCGGATAGATATTGTAGACTGAAAAACTGAAAGGAAATTATATTACAATATTGATGATAGTATAATTATTAATAAAAAAATAAGCATATATTTTAAACCACAAAAATATCTTCCAAATACCGTCGATTGTTATAAATATACTTTTTCGAGTTTCATTTTGAGCGTGCAATTTTTTTTTTACAGAATTTCTTTTTCTTGACTGAAAACTTGCCTATGTCGTCCCTTATTCGTGTTCTTAATTAAAAATTTGCAAACTGAGGTGCAAGCTGGAGAGAAGTTGTGTAAAAACAGGGAGGAAATGTCCATTGTCCAATCGATTAAGATCAGTCCCTTCTCTTGTTCTTCATTAGCTTCTTCTTCTCCTTACTCAATTGAAAACGGGATATATTCCGTTTCAGAAACGGCCTCCATGAAAATATGCAGAAGGCAGTTGCAAGCAGCGATTGTTCCGACTCAATAAAAACATGCACGTGAATTCGTTGAAATTGCAGTTGTAATAAAGCGTTTGCAGAATGTGTATGAAAAATTTCTTCACCGCCTTTGTTCAACTCTTCATATTATGCGTATGGCTGTGAACTAAGAAATGTGAACGAATCCAAACCGCGCTTAACGATCTCAAGTTTCGCGAACGCGGTTTAATCCTACAACCATAATTTAAGCACTTTGCACGCGTTGCAATCTGTTCGTTGTATTGGTATAATAATTCTCGACTAAAACCTGTACAACATTCTAAACTGGTTTAGTCAGCGGCATAGTCTAGGATCGATTTCGGAATGTGTAGGTAGATATATATGTTTAAATAGAAATACATATATACATTTTTTATTTTTTTTTTCTTTTCTTTGCTAAAAATATTCGTCGCTAAGTTTTGAGCCTGGATATCTAGGTACATATGGAAGGTCTGTGTATATATATACACGTACAGGATTTTATGATACATTCTTTTTTTTTTAGATTCTGACTATTTTTCATGACTTTTTTTTAAAACGAGTTTCTTTTTTTTTTTTTTTGTCATCTTATTCTCTACTGGAACAATAGGTACTGATTTGCAATTAAGAAAATTAAACACCGTATTACGGAGCTAAAAAAGACTCGGGTGTGGCTTATAATAGAATATTGCGGAAGTGACGGAAGTTATAACGCTTGAAAAAACATTTTAACTAGCTCGTCAAGATCCGTCAGCTGCAGTCTTGTCAACGGGATAGACACCTAGATGTATATATACATATGGGTAAACATAGAGTGAGGCACAGACAGATGCACCGATATACCTACGTGCCGGTACACATAGCGTTCTATTTCATTGTAAAATGAATTTTACAAAAATAGCTCGTGGCCCGGCGGCAGCACGCAGCGTATAAACGTATAAACATGATGTATATGTTTTGTATGAAAAGAATGTATATATTTGCCCGAGCCGTCACTCTTCCGCAGATCACTGCGTATGCATGTATAAACTTTGAGCTTTGCTACGTGAAAGAAAAAAACAAGAGATGACCTAAATATCAGTAATCGATAATGTTTTTTCTTATTTTTTCTTCTTTGATTTGTAGCCGAGAGACGAAAAACGGATATCATCCGAGGGCGAGAGGACCAGCAGTAACAGCGGAGGTATGCCTGACGGAACCGGAAGTCGACCTCATTCGCAAACGTCCAGCGAACTCGACACTCTCGGACCGCTGCGGCCGCTGCAGCCGGTTAAGCATCGGGAAAAGCCGAAATTATTGCAGGTGAGGGTGACTTTGGATCTACGAAAGATCTGATTTTGAGTTCCGGTAAAGCGCGTGACGTCAGACCTTCAAGTTTTACCGATTGAGTCGTATTTCACGATTTTTTCGACCCCTGAGCGACGGAATCGTCTCGTACTTTCAGAAATGATAGCGCTGATGACAGTGATTGTCTGCTCACTTGGATACGTTTACAAAATCGATGAGAAGTACCCCAGAAAACAAGGAACTTAGCTCTACGCGTAGAAAGAAGCCGTGTGTCATAACCTAAAAAGCTAGTTGAAATCAAAGTCAAGTGTATAATTCACAGTCTTTACCTTCAATTTTCTAAATACGTGATTATCGAATAGAAACCTAATGACGGATCTTGTGATCTTCTTAAGTTTAAATAGACTTCTTTACACGGGAGATGAAGAAACGGAAAAATACGATTCGTTGGTTTTGTCGATAAAACAGGAAGACAGATAGACATTCCCCTTATTTTATTAAGCGCGGGAGTTGAGGGACGGATATTCTCAACTAAAAGTGAGTCTCGATGTGAATGTTGAAAACTTCGTGATGAGATGAAAATTAACAACTCTTTGGCATTATTATTATTCAAAACAAATCATCCTATTAACTTGGCTATGATCAATTTTTCCAGATTTTATTTCATCGCAAAGTGTACAATATTACAATAGTACAATATCCCACAACAGTTTGAATGCGGGTTTTCATGTAATTCCATTACAGCAGCGACCGCTGACTCGATATTTGCCGATAAAATCGGAATCCCTCGACCTGAGGCACCACATCGAGACGGCCGGACACCAGCTTCAACTTATCCACGACGTCTCCGTCGACACGACGACATGCTGTGGCTACCTCTCAAAAATGAGCAAGAAATTTCACCACTGGAACAAACGGTGGTTCGTCTTCGACCGGAAGCGGAAAACCTTGTCGTATTACAGTGACAGCTCAGCGAAAAAGGCTCGCGGCCTTGTCTACTTCCAGGTATGAGCGATTTTAATTAAATTGAGGATTTAAATTAATTGGAAGTACCGTCTGGATCGTAAATCGTTGAGACCAAGAGATAAGAAAATTGTTTCGGAAGATCTTCTACAGCGTTATTTGTGACAGTCATGGTGGTAAACATGGTGAAAGGATAGCTCGAATTATCCGACATCAACAGTTTGATGAATTGTTCTACAATGAGAACGTTCAAAATACTCGAACCCTGCTGTTTTTCATTCGATTCTAATGTTTTGGGATTATTTTGTCCGCCATAGAGATTTCTATACATACTTTCGGAAACATTTTTTTACAAACAGTAATCTCCGGATCGGATAAGAATAGATTTTTAAAAGTACGCTACAGCCAATGTTCGTCATCAATGTTTCCACATCAAACACGTGATGTCATGTGGGATTTGTTGAATTTTTCGTGCAAGTGATTTGAAATCAATAACATTTATTACATTAATTGGTTCAAAAGCAGCAGAGTTTGATCATTTTAGACGTTCTAGCCTACAACCTTTTCTTAAATTATTGATATCTGAGCTTGTGTTATTTGGATTTGCTGAGCATCATTTACGATCACATATTATTGATGTTATTTAACTCGTCTCGCCGTCGTTGACACAAATAACACCTTTGCAGCATTTTTAAACGGTTTTTCTTATCTCTTTCTAACTGTCGACCCTGAGGACTCATCCTTGATTTGGGACGGAGTTGACTTTCCGAATTTGAAAAGTTCCGAAAGTGCCGAATTCCGAATTATTTATTGGCGAAACTTGAAGTAAAGAAAACAAACTTTGAAGAATCAACAAAGTTTCGAATGGTCGGAAACCCGATGGCTTGTGCAAGTTTCCGAAAATTCAAGTTACGATAGAGCAAAATTTCGAAAAATAAAATTTCGATAGAGTAAAATTTGGAAAATTGAAATATACTCACACAGTTTAATTTACTCAACGAATGGGTGTGAAAATTGAGAACCACCATCGGAACTTTGACTTACTGCAGTTATGCCCTTTCGAAACTTTGCACTTCCGGTACTTTGAGCTTCGGATTTCGGACCATTCGAAACTCGTTAGAGTTTGATTTCTTCACTTTAAGTTTCGCCACCAAAAACTTTGGAATTCGGTGCTTCCGGAACTTTTCAAATTCGGAATGTCAACCCCGCCCCCTTAATTTCGAGCCTGAACCTTGTCACTAACGAACCAAGATATCTCTCGACCGTCGTGATTTACTAACTCCGTCTCCAATCGCAGTCCATCGAGGAAGTCTACGTGGACCACTTGAACAGCGTCAGATCACCGCAGCCATCGCTCACCTTCATCGTCAAGACGTCGGCCCGACTTTATCACTTGATGGCGCCGAGTCCAGAGGCGATGCGAGTTTGGGTGGACGTCGTTTTCACGGGTGCCGAGGGGTACCACGAGTTCGACCACGGCGTTTGAGGGAAAAGCCGAGCCGACTCGACGGCTGCAGTAATTTATCAAGTTTTTATTTTTTTTCATCACGACCTTTCGCAAGCACGATCGTTGCGTCGATTTTTGCATTTCCCTGAAACTTTGGGAAGAGACGCGCTTTCGTCTAATCCCTCCGTCTCTGCAGGTGACTTATCGAGAGGAACCGGAGAAAGCGAAAAAAAGTTTATAGCGGTGTCCAATTCAGCGACAATAAATTTCATTGTTATCGCGTGTACTGTATATATTGATATATTTACATACCTAATGGGAAAGAAATATATATACTATATTTACACGCATTTTTTACACGTTGTAACCAATGGTGCCACGATTCGTTGATAATAAAAATAATATTAGTAATAACAGTAGTAATAGTGGTAATAGTAATGATTATAATATCCGAAGAAGTGTGACGAGGGCATTATTAGATGAATCATGGGTATACGTAATATGTAATTGTGTATAATCAAAGTATTGTTATACACATCGTGTAACAATGAAGAATGAGAAGCGTTTAATTATTGATAATATGGAAAACCTTCCGTGTCTTGTACCGAGATAAACGATCGACGAAGTCTTATTATGCTAGTAAATATATATTATCGATATATTATATTATTATTCTATCGAGTCTGAGAGAATTTTTGATGGATGATAATTTTTACATAAAAAAAGCTATGATCTAGTCTTCCAGTAAGCAGAATAAACAAAGCGGAACAATAAATACAAGAAAAAAGATACATTTTGAGAAAGGGTATTTACAGCAATTAGTTCGAATGGATTATATTTAAGCTGAATTCTTGCAGCTCAAGGTTAGAATGACCAGCTCTTACGTAAATCGTATTATAATAATAAATAATACGACAGGATCAATTATGTATAATTATATATGTAAATGATCTGGAATGAACCAGAAAATGAATTATTTTACCAATATGATTGTACATACTATGTTATACATGAATGTAATAAAGATTAAGATAAGTCACTGTGAAAATTTGCTACTATTGAACCCATACTGTATCCTCGTTTTTGTGAACGTGCATTCAAAGGAGACCCTGGTTATAAGTGTTGTAAAGGGTACTTGGAGAATGATTTGGTTCTTCATTTTTCGACCAAAAATTTTGGGTCTCCGATTCGATTTATTTGACCTTTTCCTGACCAATTGGACCTTCAGGAACTCAGAAAACGCAGCGAAAAGAGCGTAGGACCAACAGGAGAGAAATGGCGAGCGAAAAAGCACCTGCTGAAAAATGTCGAAAACACAGGTTCTCGTTTTTTGGCTGTAACTTTTGATGCGTTGATCGCAGCGTATTGGGACTGCGCCCAATCGATGTCTCTCGCAAAATTACGTCGGAATAGTGCATGAAAGAATTTATTCCAGCACTTTTCAAAATCGCGAAAATTTTCGCCAAAAATGCAAAGGGGTTAGCCTTACTTTTTCTTTATTTTTCGACCAAAAATTTTGGGTCTCCGATTCGATTTATTTGACCTTTTCCTGACCAATTGGACCCTCAGGAACTCAGAAAACGCAGCGAAAAGAGCGTAGGACCAACAGGAGAGAAATGGCGAGCGAAAAAGCACCTGCTGAAAAATGTCGAAAACACAGGTTCTCGTTTTTTGGCTGCAACTTTTGATGCGTTGATCGCAGCGTATTAGGACTGCGCCCAATCGATTTCTCTCGCAAAATTACGTCGGAATAGTGCATGAAAGAATTCATTCCAGCACTTTTCAAAATCGCGAAAATTTTCGCCAAAAATGCAAAGGGGTTAGCCTTGCTTTTTTTTTGGCCGAAAAATTTTAGGTCCTAGATTTGATTCGAACGACCGTTTTCTGATCAATGGGACACCCAGGAACTCAGAAAACGCAGCGAAAAGAGCGTAGGACCAACAGGAGAGAAACGGCGAGCGAAAAAGCACCTGCTGAAAAATGTCGAAAACACAGGTTCTCGTTTTTTGGCTGTAACGTTTGATGCGTTGATCGCAGCGTATTATGACTGCGCCCAATCGATTTCTCTCGCAAAATTACGTCGGAATAGTGCATGAAAGAATTTATTCCAGCACTTTTTAAAATCGCGAAAATTTTCGCCAAAAATGCAAAGGGGTTAGCCTTACTTTTTCTTCATTTTTCGACCAGAAATTTTGGGTCTCCGATTCGATTTATTTGACCTTTTCCTGATCAATGGGACACCCAGAAACTCAGAAAACGCAGCGAAAAGAGCGTAGGACCAACAGGAGAGAAACGGCGAGCGAAAAAGCACCTGCTGAAAAATGTTGGAAACACGGGTTCTCGTTTTTTGGCTGTAACTTATGATGCGTTGATCGCAGCGTATTGGGACTGCGCCCAATCGATTTCTCTCGCGGAATTACGTCGGAATAGTGCATGAAAGAATTTAATCCAGCACTTTTCAAAATCGCGAAAATTTTCGCCAAAAATGCAAAGGGGTTAGCCTTACTTTTTCTCCATTTTTCGACCGAAAATTTTGGGTCTCCAATTCGATTTATTTGACCTTTTCCTGACCAATTGGACCCTCAGAAACTCAGAAAACGCAGCGAAAAGAGCGTAGGACCAACAGGAGAGAAATGGCGAGCGAAAAAGCACCTGCTGAAAAATGTCGAAAACACAGGTTCTCGTTTTTTGGCTGTAACTTCTGATGCGTTGATCGCAGCGTATTGGAACTGCGCCCAATCGATTTCTCTCGCAAAATTACGTCGGAATAGTGCATGAAAAAATTCATTCCAGCACTTTTCAAAATCGCGAAAATTTTCGCCAAAAATGCGAAGGGGTTAGCCTTGCTTTTTTTTTGGCCGAAAAATTTTAGGTCCTAGATTTGATTCGAACGACCGTTTTCTGATCAATGGGACACCCAGGAACTCGGAAAACGCAGCGAAAAGAGCGTAGGACCAACAGGAGAGAAACGGCGAGCGAAAAAGCACCTGCTGAAAAATGTCGAAAACACAAGTTCTCGTTTTTTGGCTGTAACTTTTGATGCGTTGATCGCAGCTTATTGGGACTGCGCCCAATCGATTTCTCTCGCAAAATTACGTCGGAATAGTGCATGAAAGAATTCATTCCAGCACTTTTCAAAATCGCGAAAATTTTCGCCAAAAATGCGAAGGGGTTAGCCTTGCTTTTTTTTTGGCCGAAAAATTTTAGGTCCTAGATTTGATTCGAACGACCGTTTTCTGATCAATGGGACACCCAGGAACTCGGAAAACGCAGCGAAAAGAGCGTAGGACCAACAGGAGAGAAACGGCGAGCGAAAAAGCACCTGCTGAAAAATGTCGAAAACACAAGTTCTCGTTTTTTGGCTGTAACTTTTGATGCGTTGATCGCAGCTTATTGGGACTGCGCCCAATCGATTTCTCTCGCAAAATTACGTCGGAATAGTGCATGAAAGAATTTATTCCAGCACTTTTCAAAATCGCGAAAATTTTCGCCAAAAATGCAAAGGGGTTAGCCTTACTTTTTCTTCATTTTTCGACCAAAAACTTTGGGTCTTCGATTCGATTTATTTGACCTTTTCCTGACCAATTGGACCCTCAGGAACTCAGAAAACGCAGCGAAAAGAGCGTCGGACCAACGGGAGAGAAACGGCGAGCGAAAAAGCACCTGCTGAAAAATGTCGGAAACACAGGTTCTCGTTTTTTGGCTGTAACTTTTGATGCGTTGATCGCAGCGTATTGGGACTGCGCCCAATCGATTTCTCTCGCAAAATTACGTCGGAATAGTGCATGAAAGAATCCATTTCAGCACTTTTAAACATCGCGAAAATTTTCGCCAAAAATGCAAAGGGGTTAGCCTTGCTTTTTTTTTGGCCGAAAAATTTGAGGTCCTAGATTTGATTCGAACGACCGTTTTCTGATCAATGGGACACCCAGGAACTCAGAAAACGCAGCGAAAAGAGCGTAGGACCAACAGAAGAGAAACGGCGAGCGAAAAAGCACCTGCTGAAAAATGTCGAAAACACAGGTTCTCGTTTTTTGGCTGTAACTTTTGATGCGTTGATCGCAGCGTATTGGGACTGCACCCAATCGATTTCACTCGCAAAATTACGTCGGAATAGTGCATGAAAGAATTTATTCCAGCACTTTTCAAAATCGCGAAAATTTTCGCCAAAAATGCAAAGGGGTAAGCCTTACTTTTTCTTCATTTTTCGACCAAAAATTTTGGGTCTCCGATTCGATTTATTTGACCGTTTCCTGACCAATTGGACCCTCAGGAACTCAGAAAACGCAGCGAAAAGAGCGTAGGACCAACAGGAGAGAAACGGCGAGCGAAAAAGCACCTGCTGAAAAATGTCGAAAACACAAGTTCTCGTTTTTTGGCTGTAACTTTTGATGCGTTGATCGCAGCTTATTGGGACTGCGCCCAATCGATTTCTCTCGCAAAATTACGTCGGAATAGTGCATGAAAGAATTTATTCCAGCACTTTTCAAAATCGCGAAAATTTTCGCCAAAAATGCAAAGGGGTTAGCCTTACTTTTTCTTCATTTTTCGACCAAAAACTTTGGGTCTTCGATTCGATTTATTTGACCTTTTCCTGACCAATTGGACCCTCAGGAACTCAGAAAACGCAGCGAAAAGAGCGTCGGACCAACGGGAGAGAAACGGCGAGCGAAAAAGCACCTGCTGAGAAATGTCGAAAACACAGGTTCTCGTTTTTTGGCTGTAACTTTTGATGCGTTGATCGCAGCGTATTGGAACTGCGCCCAATCGATTTCTCTCGCAAAATTACGTCGGAATAGTGCATGAAAGAATCCATTTCAGCACTTTTCAAAATCGCGAAAATTTTCGCCAAAAATGCAAAGGGGTTAGCCTTGCTTTTTTTTTGGCCGAAAAATTTTAGGTCCTAGATTTGATTCGAACGACCGTTTTCTGATCAATGGGACACCCAGGAACTCAGAAAACGCAGCGAAAAGAGCGTAGGACCAACAGGAGAGAAACGGCGAGCGAAAAAGCACCTGCTGAAAAATGTCGAAAACACAGGTTCTCGTTTTTTGGCTGTAACTTTTGATGCGTTGATCGCAGCGTATTGGGACTGCACCCAATCGATTTCACTCGCAAAATTACGTCGGAATAGTGCATGAAAGAATTTATTCCAGCACTTTTCAAAATCGCGAAAATTTTCGCCAAAAATGCATAGGGGTAAGCCTTACTTTTTCTTCATTTTTCGACCAAAAATTTTGGGTCTCCGATTCGATTTATTTGACCGTTTCCTGACCAATTGGACCCTCAGGAACTCAGAAAACGCAGCGAAAAGAGCGTAGGACCAACAGGAGAGAAACGGCGAGCGAAAAAGCACCTGCTGAAAAATGTCGAAAACACAAGTTCTCGTTTTTTGGCTGTAACTTTTGATGCGTTGATCGCAGCTTATTGGGACTGCGCCCAATCGATTTCTCTCGCAAAATTACGTCGGAATAGTGCATGAAAGAATTTATTCCAGCACTTTTCAAAATCGCGAAAATTTTCGCCAAAAATGCAAAGGGGTTAGCCTTACTTTTTCTTCATTTTTCGACCAAAAACTTTGGGTCTTCGATTCGATTTATTTGACCTTTTCCTGACCAATTGGACCCTCAGGAACTCAGAAAACGCAGCGAAAAGAGCGTCGGACCAACGGGAGAGAAACGGCGAGCGAAAAAGCACCTGCTGAAAAATGTCGGAAACACAGGTTCTCGTTTTTTGGCTGTAACTTTTGATGCGTTGATCGCAGCGTATTGGGACTGCGCCCAATCGATTTCTCTCGCAAAATTACGTCGGAATAGTGCATGAAAGAATCCATTTCAGCACTTTTAAAAATCGCGAAAATTTTCGCCAAAAATGCAAAGGGGTTAGCCTTGCTTTTTTTTTGGCCGAAAAATTTTAGGTCCTAGATTTGATTCGAACGACCGTTATCTGATCAATGGGACACCCAGGAACTCAGAAAACGCAGCGAAAAGAGCGTAGGACCAACAGAAGAGAAACGGCGAGCGAAAAAGCACCTGCTGAAAAATGTCGAAAACACAGGTTCTCGTTTTTTGGCTGTAACTTTTGATGCGTTGATCGCAGCGTATTGGGACTGCACCCAATCGATTTCACTCGCAAAATTACGTCGGAATAGTGCATGAAAGAATTTATTCCAGCACTTTTCAAAATCGCGAAAATTTTCGCCAAAAATGCAAAGGGGTAAGCCTTACTTTTTCTTTATTTTTTGACCAAAAATTTTGGGTCTCCGATTCGATTTATTTGACCTTTTCCTGACCAATTGGACCCTCAGAAACTCAGAAAACGCAGCGAAAAGAGCGTAGGACCAACAGGAGAGAAATGGCGAGCGAAAAAGCACCTGCTGAAAAATGTCGAAAACACAGGTTCTCGTTTTTTGGCTGTAACTTCTGATGCGTTGATCGCAGCGTATTGGAACTGCGCCCAATCGATTTCTCTCGCAAAATTACGTCGGAATAGTGCATGAAAAAATTCATTCCAGCACTTTTCAAAATCGCGAAAATTTTCGCCAAAAATGCGAAGGGGTTAGCCTTGCTTTTTTTTTGGCCGAAAAATTTTAGGTCCTAGATTTGATTCGAACGACCGTTTTCTGATCAATGGGACACCCAGGAACTCGGAAAACGCAGCGAAAAGAGCGTAGGACCAACAGGAGAGAAACGGCGAGCGAAAAAGCACCTGCTGAAAAATGTCGAAAACACAAGTTCTCGTTTTTTGGCTGTAACTTTTGATGCGTTGATCGCAGCTTATTGGGACTGCGCCCAATCGATTTCTCTCGCAAAATTACGTCGGAATAGTGCATGAAAGAATTCATTCCAGCACTTTTCAAAATCGCGAAAATTTTCGCCAAAAATGCGAAGGGGTTAGCCTTGCTTTTTTTTTGGCCGAAAAATTTTAGGTCCTAGATTTGATTCGAACGACCGTTTTGTGATCAATGGGACACCCAGGAACTCGGAAAACGCAGCGAAAAGAGCGTAGGACCAACAGGAGAGAAACGGCGAGCGAAAAAGCACCTGCTGAAAAATGTCGAAAACACAAGTTCTCGTTTTTTGGCTGTAACTTTTGATGCGTTGATCGCAGCTTATTGGGACTGCGCCCAATCGATTTCTCTCGCAAAATTACGTCGGAATAGTGCATGAAAGAATTTATTCCAGCACTTTTCAAAATCGCGAAAATTTTCGCCAAAAATGCAAAGGGGTTAGCCTTACTTTTTCTTCATTTTTCGACCAAAAACTTTGGGTCTTCGATTCGATTTATTTGACCTTTTCCTGACCAATTGGACCCTCAGGAACTCAGAAAACGCAGCGAAAAGAGCGTCGGACCAACGGGAGAGAAACGGCGAGCGAAAAAGCACCTGCTGAGAAATGTCGAAAACACAGGTTCTCGTTTTTTGGCTGTAACTTTTGATGCGTTGATCGCAGCGTATTGGAACTGCGCCCAATCGATTTCTCTCGCAAAATTACGTCGGAATAGTGCATGAAAGAATCCATTTCAGCACTTTTCAAAATCGCGAAAATTTTCGCCAAAAATGCAAAGGGGTTAGCCTTGCTTTTTTTTTGGCCGAAAAATTTGAGGTCCTAGATTTGATTCGAACGACCGTTTTCTGATCAATGGGACACCCAGGAACTCAGAAAACGCAGCGAAAAGAGCGTAGGACCAACAGGAGAGAAACGGCGAGCGAAAAAGCACCTGCTGAAAAATGTCGAAAACACAGGTTCTCGTTTTTTGGCTGTAACTTTTGATGCGTTGATCGCAGCGTATTGGGACTGCACCCAATCGATTTCACTCGCAAAATTACGTCGGAATAGTGCATGAAAGAATTTATTCCAGCACTTTTCAAAATCGCGAAAATTTTCGCCAAAAATGCAAAGGGGTAAGCCTTACTTTTTCTTCATTTTTTGACCAAAAATTTTGGGTCTCCGATTCGATTTATTTGACCTTTTCCTGACCAATTGGACCCTCAGGAACTCAGAAAACGCAGCGAAAAGAGCGTAGGACCAACAGGAGAGAAACGGCGAGCGAAAAAGCACCTGCTGAGAAATGTCGAAAACACAGGTTCTCGTTTTTTGGCTGTAACTTTTGATGCGTTGATCGCAGCGTATTGGAACTGCGCCCAATCGATTTCTCTCGCTAAATCACGTCGGAATAGTGCATGAAAGAATTCATTCCAGCACTTTTCAAAATCGCGAAAATTTTCGCCAAAAATGCAAAGGGGTTAGCCTTGCTTTTTTTTTGGCCGAAAAATTTTAGGTCCTAGATTTGATTCGAACGACCGTTTTCTGATCAATGGGACACCCAGGAACTCAGAAAACGCAGCGAAAAGAGCGTAGGACCAACAGGAGAGAAACGGCGAGCGAAAAAGCACCTGCTGAAAAATGTCGAAAACACAGGTTCTCGTTTTTCGGCTGTAACTTTTGATGCGTTGATCGCAGCGTATTGGGACTGCACCCAATCGATTTCACTCGCAAAATTACGTCGGAATAGTGCATGAAAGAATTTATTCCAGCACTTTTCAAAATCGCGAAAATTTTCGCCAAAAATGCAAAGGGGTAAGCCTTACTTTTTCTTCATTTTTCGACCAAAAATTTTGGGTCTCCGATTCGATTTATTTGACCGTTTCCTGACCTATTGGACCCTCAGGAACTCAGAAAACGCAGCGAAAAGAGCGTAGGACCAACAGGAGAGAAACGGCGAGCGAAAAAGCACCTGCTGAAAAATGTTGGAAACACAGGTTCTCGTTTTTTGGCTGTAACTTTTGATGCGTTGATCGCAGCGTATTGGAACTGCGCCCAATCGATTTCTCTCGCTAAATAACGTCGGAATAGTGCATGAAAGAATTCATTCCAGCACTTTTCAAAATCGCGAAAATTTTCGCCAAAAATGCAAAGGGGTTAGCCTTGCTTTTTTTTTGGCCGAAAAATTTTAGGTCCTAGATTTGATTCGAACGACCGTTTTCTGATCAATGGGACACCCAGGAACTCAGAAAACGCAGCGAAAAGAGCGTAGGACCAACAGGAGAGAAACGGCGAGCGAAAAAGCACCTGCTGAAAAATGTCGAAAACACAAGTTCTCGTTTTTTGGCTGTAACTTTTGATGCGTTGATCGCAGCTTATTGAGACTGCGCCCAATCGATTTCACTCGCAAAATTACGTCGGAATAGTGCATGAAAGAATTTATTCCAGCACTTTTCAAAATCGCGAAAATTTTCGCCAAAAATGCAAAGGGGTTAGCCTTACTTTTTCTTTATTTTTCGACCAAAAATTTTGGGTCTCCGATTCGATTTATTTGACCGTTTCCTGACCTATTGGACCCTCAGGAACTCAGAAAACGCAGCGAAAAGAGCGTAGGACCAACAGGAGAGAAACGGCGAGCGAAAAAGCACCTGCTGAAAAATGTTGGAAACACAGGTTCTCGTTTTTTGGCTGTAACTTTTGATGCGTTGATCGCAGCGTATTGGAACTGCGCCCAATCGATTTCTCTCGCTAAATTACGTCGGAATAGTGCATGAAAGAATTCATTCCAGCACTTTTCAAAATCGCGAAAATTTTCGCCAAAAATGCAAAGGGGTTAGCCTTGCTTTTTTTTTGGCCGAAAAATTTTAGGTCCTAGATTTGATTCGAACGACCGTTTTCTGATCAATGGGACACCCAGGAACTCAGAAAACGCAGCGAAAAGAGCGTAGGACCAACAGGAGAGAAACGGCGAGCGAAAAAGCACCTGCTGAAAAATGTCGAAAACACAAGTTCTCGTTTTTTGGCTGTAACTTTTGATGCGTTGATCGCAGCTTATTGAGACTGCGCCCAATCGATTTCACTCGCAAAATTACGTCGGAATAGTGCATGAAAGAATTTATTCCAGCACTTTTCAAAATCGCGAAAATTTTCGCCAAAAATGCAAAGGGGTTAGCCTTACTTTTTCTTTATTTTTCGACCAAAAATTTTGGGTCTCCGATACGATTTATTTGACCTTTCCCTGACCAATTGGACCCTCAGGAACTCAGAAAACGCAGCGAGAAGAGCGTAGGACCAACAGGAGAGAAACGGCGAGCGAAAAAGCACCTGCTGAAAAATGTCGAAAACACAGGTTCTCGTTTTTTGGCTGTAACTTTCGATGCGTTGATCGCAGCGTATTGGAACTGCGCCCAATCGATTTCTCTCGCTAAATTACGTCGGAATAGTGCATGAAAGAATTCATTCCAGCACTTTTCAAAATCGCGAAAATTTTCGCCAAAAATGCGAAGGGGTTAGCCTTACTTTTTCTTCATTTTTCGACCAAAAACTTTGGGGCTTCGATTCGATTTATTTGACCTTTTCCTGACCAATTGGACCCTCAGGAACTCAGAAAACGCAGCGAAAAGAGCGTCGGACCAACGGGAGAGAAACGGCGAGCGAAAAAGCACCTGCTGAAAAATGTCGGAAACACAGGTTCTCGTTTTTTGGCTGTAACTTTTGATGCGTTGATCGCAGCGTATTGGGACTGCGCCCAATCGATTTCTCTCGCAAAATTACGTCGGAATAGTGCATGAAAGAATCCATTTCAGCACTTTTAAACATCGCGAAAATTTTCGCCAAAAATGCAAAGGGGTTAGCCTTGCTTTTTTTTTGGCCGAAAAATTTGAGGTCCTAGATTTGATTCGAACGACCGTTTTCTGATCAATGGGACACCCAGGAACTCAGAAAACGCAGCGAAAAGAGCGTAGGACCAACAGAAGAGAAACGGCGAGCGAAAAAGCACCTGCTGAAAAATGTCGAAAACACAGGTTCTCGTTTTTTGGCTGTAACTTTTGATGCGTTGATCGCAGCGTATTGGGACTGCACCCAATCGATTTCACTCGCAAAATTACGTCGGAATAGTGCATGAAAGAATTTATTCCAGCACTTTTCAAAATCGCGAAAATTTTCGCCAAAAATGCAAAGGGGTAAGCCTTACTTTTTCTTCATTTTTCGACCAAAAATTTTGGGTCTCCGATTCGATTTATTTGACCGTTTCCTGACCAATTGGACCCTCAGGAACTCAGAAAACGCAGCGAAAAGAGCGTAGGACCAACAGGAGAGAAACGGCGAGCGAAAAAGCACCTGCTGAAAAATGTCGAAAACACAAGTTCTCGTTTTTTGGCTGTAACTTTTGATGCGTTGATCGCAGCTTATTGGGACTGCGCCCAATCGATTTCTCTCGCAAAATTACGTCGGAATAGTGCATGAAAGAATTTATTCCAGCACTTTTCAAAATCGCGAAAATTTTCGCCAAAAATGCAAAGGGGTTAGCCTTACTTTTTCTTCATTTTTCGACCAAAAACTTTGGGGCTTCGATTCGATTTATTTGACCTTTTCCTGACCAATTGGACCCTCAGGAACTCAGAAAACGCAGCGAAAAGAGCGTCGGACCAACGGGAGAGAAACGGCGAGCGAAAAAGCACCTGCTGAGAAATGTCGAAAACACAGGTTCTCGTTTTTTGGCTGTAACTTTTGATGCGTTGATCGCAGCGTATTGGAACTGCGCCCAATCGATTTCTCTCGCTAAATTACGTCGGAATAGTGCATGAAAGAATTCATTCCAGCACTTTTCAAAATCGCGAAAATTTTCGCCAAAAATGCAAAGGGGTTAGCCTTGCTTTTTTTTTGGCCGAAAAATTTTAGGTCCTAGATTTGATTCGAACGACCGTTTTCTGATCAATGGGACACCCAGGAACTCAGAAAACGCAGCGAAAAGAGCGTAGGACCAACAGGAGAGAAACGGCGAGCGAAAAAGCACCTGCTGAAAAATGTCGAAAACACAGGTTCTCGTTTTTTGGCTGTAACTTTTGATGCGTTGATCGCAGCGTATTGGGACTGCACCCAATCGATTTCACTCGCAAAATTACGTCGGAATAGTGCATGAAAGAATTTATTCCAGCACTTTTCAAAATCGCGAAAATTTTCGCCAAAAATGCATAGGGGTAAGCCTTACTTTTTCTTCATTTTTCGACCAAAAATTTTGGGTCTCCGATTCGATTTATTTGACCGTTTCCTGACCAATTGGACCCTCAGGAACTCAGAAAACGCAGCGAAAAGAGCGTAGGACCAACAGGAGAGAAACGGCGAGCGAAAAAGCACCTGCTGAAAAATGTCGAAAACACAAGTTCTCGTTTTTTGGCTGTAACTTTTGATGCGTTGATCGCAGCTTATTGGGACTGCGCCCAATCGATTTCTCTCGCAAAATTACGTCGGAATAGTGCATGAAAGAATTTATTCCAGCACTTTTCAAAATCGCGAAAATTTTCGCCAAAAATGCAAAGGGGTTAGCCTTACTTTTTCTTCATTTTTCGACCAAAAACTTTGGGTCTTCGATTCGATTTATTTGACCTTTTCCTGACCAATTGGACCCTCAGGAACTCAGAAAACGCAGCGAAAAGAGCGTCGGACCAACGGGAGAGAAACGGCGAGCGAAAAAGCACCTGCTGAAAAATGTCGGAAACACAGGTTCTCGTTTTTTGGCTGTAACTTTTGATGCGTTGATCGCAGCGTATTGGGACTGCGCCCAATCGATTTCTCTCGCAAAATTACGTCGGAATAGTGCATGAAAGAATCCATTTCAGCACTTTTAAAAATCGCGAAAATTTTCGCCAAAAATGCAAAGGGGTTAGCCTTGCTTTTTTTTTGGCCGAAAAATTTTAGGTCCTAGATTTGATTCGAACGACCGTTATCTGATCAATGGGACACCCAGGAACTCAGAAAACGCAGCGAAAAGAGCGTAGGACCAACAGAAGAGAAACGGCGAGCGAAAAAGCACCTGCTGAAAAATGTCGAAAACACAGGTTCTCGTTTTTTGGCTGTAACTTTTGATGCGTTGATCGCAGCGTATTGGGACTGCACCCAATCGATTTCACTCGCAAAATTACGCCGGAATAGTGCATGAAAGAATTTATTCCAGCACTTTTCAAAATCGCGAAAATTTTCGCCAAAAATGCAAAGGGGTAAGCCTTACTTTTTCTTCATTTTTTGACCAAAAATTTTGGGTCTCCGATTCGATTTATTTGACCTTTTCCTGACCAATTGGACCCTCAGGAACTCAGAAAACGCAGCGAAAAGAGCGTAGGACCAACAGGAGAGAAACGGCGAGCGAAAAAGCACCTGCTGAGAAATGTCGAAAACACAGGTTCTCGTTTTTTGGCTGTAACTTTTGATGCGTTGATCGCAGCGTATTGGAACTGCGCCCAATCGATTTCTCTCGCTAAATCACGTCGGAATAGTGCATGAAAGAATTCATTCCAGCACTTTTCAAAATCGCGAAAATTTTCGCCAAAAATGCAAAGGGGTTAGCCTTGCTTTTTTTTTGGCCGAAAAATTTTAGGTCCTAGATTTGATTCGAACGACCGTTTTCTGATCAATGGGACACCCAGGAACTCAGAAAACGCAGCGAAAAGAGCGTAGGACCAACAGGAGAGAAACGGCGAGCGAAAAAGCACCTGCTGAAAAATGTCGAAAACACAAGTTCTCGTTTTTTGGCTGTAACTTTTGATGCGTTGATCGCAGCTTATTGAGACTGCGCCCAATCGATTTCACTCGCAAAATTACGTCGGAATAGTGCATGAAAGAATTTATTCCAGCACTTTTCAAAATCGCGAAAATTCTCGCCAAAAATGCAAAGGGGTTAGCCTTACTTTTTCTTTATTTTTCGACCAAAAATTTTGGGTCTCCGATTCGATTTATTTGACCTTTCCCTGACCAATTGGACCCTCAGGAACTCAGAAAACGCAGCGAGAAGAGCGTAGGACCAACAGGAGAGAAACGGCGAGCGAAAAAGCACCTGCTGAAAAATGTCGAAAACACAGGTTCTCGTTTTTCGGCTGTAACTTTTGATGCGTTGATCGCAGCGTATTGGGACTGCACCCAATCGATTTCACTCGCAAAATTACGTCGGAATAGTGCATGAAAGAATTTATTCCAGCACTTTTCAAAATCGCGAAAATTTTCGCCAAAAATGCAAAGGGGTAAGCCTTACTTTTTCTTCATTTTTCGACCAAAAATTTTGGGTCTCCGATTCGATTTATTTGACCGTTTCCTGACCTATTGGACCCTCAGGAACTCAGAAAACGCAGCGAAAAGAGCGTAGGACCAACAGGAGAGAAACGGCGAGCGAAAAAGCACCTGCTGAAAAATGTTGGAAACACAGGTTCTCGTTTTTTGGCTGTAACTTTTGATGCGTTGATCGCAGCGTATTGGAACTGCGCCCAATCGATTTCTCTCGCTAAATAACGTCGGAATAGTGCATGAAAGAATTCATTCCAGCACTTTTCAAAATCGCGAAAATTTTCGCCAAAAATGCAAAGGGGTTAGCCTTGCTTTTTTTTTGGCCGAAAAATTTTAGGTCCTAGATTTGATTCGAACGACCGTTTTCTGATCAATGGGACACCCAGGAACTCAGAAAACGCAGCGAAAAGAGCGTAGGACCAACAGGAGAGAAACGGCGAGCGAAAAAGCACCTGCTGAAAAATGTCGAAAACACAAGTTCTCGTTTTTTGGCTGTAACTTTTGATGCGTTGATCGCAGCTTATTGAGACTGCGCCCAATCGATTTCACTCGCAAAATTACGTCGGAATAGTGCATGAAAGAATTTATTCCAGCACTTTTCAAAATCGCGAAAATTTTCGCCAAAAATGCAAAGGGGTTAGCCTTACTTTTTCTTTATTTTTCGACCAAAAATTTTGGGTCTCCGATTCGATTTATTTGACCGTTTCCTGACCTATTGGACCCTCAGGAACTCAGAAAACGCAGCGAAAAGAGCGTAGGACCAACAGGAGAGAAACGGCGAGCGAAAAAGCACCTGCTGAAAAATGTTGGAAACACAGGTTCTCGTTTTTTGGCTGTAACTTTTGATGCGTTGATCGCAGCGTATTGGAACTGCGCCCAATCGATTTCTCTCGCTAAATTACGTCGGAATAGTGCATGAAAGAATTCATTCCAGCACTTTTCAAAATCGCGAAAATTTTCGCCAAAAATGCAAAGGGGTTAGCCTTGCTTTTTTTTTGGCCGAAAAATTTTAGGTCCTAGATTTGATTCGAACGACCGTTTTCTGATCAATGGGACACCCAGGAACTCAGAAAACGCAGCGAAAAGAGCGTAGGACCAACAGGAGAGAAACGGCGAGCGAAAAAGCACCTGCTGAAAAATGTCGAAAACACAAGTTCTCGTTTTTTGGCTGTAACTTTTGATGCGTTGATCGCAGCTTATTGAGACTGCGCCCAATCGATTTCACTCGCAAAATTACGTCGGAATAGTGCATGAAAGAATTTATTCCAGCACTTTTCAAAATCGCGAAAATTTTCGCCAAAAATGCAAAGGGGTTAGCCTTACTTTTTCTTTATTTTTCGACCAAAAATTTTGGGTCTCCGATACGATTTATTTGACCTTTCCCTGACCAATTGGACCCTCAGGAACTCAGAAAACGCAGCGAGAAGAGCGTAGGACCAACAGGAGAGAAACGGCGAGCGAAAAAGCACCTGCTGAAAAATGTCGAAAACACAGGTTCTCGTTTTTTGGCTGTAACTTTCGATGCGTTGATCGCAGCGTATTGGAACTGCGCCCAATCGATTTCTCTCGCTAAATTACGTCGGAATAGTGCATGAAAGAATTCATTCCAGCACTTTTCAAAATCGCGAAAATTTTCGCCAAAAATGCGAAGGGGTTAGCCTTGCTTTTTTTTTGGCCGAAAAATTTTAGGTCCTAGATTTGATTCGAACGACCGTTTTCTGATCAATGGGACACCCAGGAACTCAGAAAACGCAGCGAAAAGAGCGTAGGACCAACAGGAGAGAAACGGCGAGCGAAAAAGCACCTGCTGAAAAATGTCGAAAACACAAGTTCTCGTTTTTTGGCTGTAACTTTTGATGCGTTGATCGCAGCTTATTGAGACTGCGCCCAATCGATTTCACTCGCAAAATTACGTCGGAATAGTGCATGAAAGAATTTATTCCAGCACTTTTCAAAATCGCGAAAATTTTCGCCAAAAATGCAAAGGGGTTAGCCTTACTTTTTCTTTATTTTTCGACCAAAAATTTTGGGTCTCCGATTCGATTTATTTGACCTTTCCCTGACCAATTGGACCCTCAGGAACTCAGAAAACGCAGCGAGAAGAGCGTAGGACCAACAGGAGAGAAACGGCGAGCGAAAAAGCACCTGCTGAAAAATGTCGAAAACACAGGTTCTCGTTTTTTGGCTGTAACTTTCGATGCGTTGATCGCAGCGTATTGGAACTGCGCCCAATCGATTTCTCTCGCTAAATTACGTCGGAATAGTGCATGAAAGAATTCATTCCAGCACTTTTCAAAATCGCGAAAATTTTCGCCAAAAATGCGAAGGGGTTAGCCTTGCTTTTTTTTTGGCCGAAAAATTTTAGGTCCTAGATTTGATTCGAACGACCGTTTTCTGATCAATGGGACACCCAGGAACTCAGAAAACGCAGCGAAAAGAGCGTAGGACCAACAGGAGAGAAACGGCGAGCGAAAAAGCACCTGCTGAAAAATGTCGAAAACACAAGTTCTCGTTTTTTGGCTGTAACTTTTGATGCGTTGATCGCAGCTTATTGAGACTGCGCCCAATCGATTTCACTCGCAAAATTACGTCGGAATAGTGCATGAAAGAATTTATTCCAGCACTTTTCAAAATCGCGAAAATTTTCGCCAAAAATGCAAAGGGGTTAGCCTTACTTTTTCTTTATTTTTCGACCAAAAATTTTGGGTCTCCGATTCGATTTATTTGACCTTTTCCTGACCAATTGGACCCTCAGGAACTCAGAAAACGCAGCGAGAAGAGCGTAGGACCAACAGGAGAGAAACGGCGAGCGAAAAAGCACCTGCTGAAAAATGTCGAAAACACAGGTTCTCGTTTTTTGGCTGTAACTTTTGATGCGTTGATCTCAGCGTATTGGGACTGCGCCCAATCGATTTCTCTCGCAAAATTACGTCGGAATAGTGCATGAAAGAATTTATTCCAGCACTTTTCAAAATTGCAAACTTATTCTGCATTATCCATTCTTCCTCAAATACTTCATTCATTATACCTTGTGAGTTCGCAATCTATAAACGGTCTTGAACCTCTTTTTAGATATGAATATCACCTTTTATTTCGCATTTCAAAGTATCGCGCTTGTTTGACTTTCGTTCATCATTTTACCACACATGTTGCACTGAGGCATCTCACTGTTCAGAAATCTAGCTTGTTAGATCAATGCTCCACGGTCGCTATAGTTACGTATATCATCCGTACACACGTTACACTGCATACTGGCGTTCACTCAGTTGTTTACTTCAATTCTTTCTGCACATGAAATTGACATCAGCTTGACGCCAAGGGGCCTGTGATTTAACCAATAAAGTGTTCGTTGTTAAGATTATTCGTATTTCATCTTGCTCTCGAAGGAACACGTTAAATTGAATATACACTTTGCTTACTCGTTTCTTTTATATCTGTGCAATGGTTCGGCTGCAAGTAAAGAAAGGAGATGAAACTCAATTTCTGTTTGACACCAGCGTCGAGACTAGTGTCGATGAGGTGATTAGCGACGTAACGACCATTTACAACGGTCGTTTAAAAGTCTCGAGAATTTGCTATGGTAAAAATGCGTTACAAGAATGCTAATATATAAATATCATGAATTCTATAATAACGGTTCAATATGAAAATATGTAGAGTCAACAGAAAATATATTACACAATCCTTAATCAATCGTTGAAACAGAAATTGAAGAATTGATCAAGCATGGCACGATGCTGCCACACGATATGATGGGCCTGACTGACGAGCAAGTCGAGGAACTCAGGCTGAGAGATGAGTGGGGAGAGAAGTGCTGCCCTATGGGTGGCTGGACCATGAACAAGGATATCGTGGGTAAGTATCGAGAATCCCCCTTTTACCTCCGAAATACTCAAAATCCTCTTCCGTAGGTCGTAGAAACGGCAAACAGCCAAACGAGAAAATGCGAGAAGTCTTGAAGAAGACGATCGACGAAGCTCGAGCGATGACTTCAAAGGTTCGTTTGTAACTGATCTAAGTATAAAGGTTTGTTAATGCACAATTAACACGTCCTTCACCATCACCGGCAGAAACTAGTGCAGCAGAATATATTAGTCACTCAAAAGACGGTCCAGACAGCTCTGGACAATCTGCGAGGTGCCGTCACGATCGTTTACCCAATGGGACTGCCACCGCACGACGTAATTCGCCAGGAATTTGAAAACACCGAGGATCTTAGTGGTACTCAAGCCTCCCTCGAGGTAAGCCCTAAAAACCGATAAATTGCAGGTGTGGCTGGATGTAATTTCACTGGGTTTCAGGATAACGACACGGTTATTTAGCCCATTTAATCCAAGCACATTTCTTCTGCTCCACAAGGTCATGGACGTGAATATGGCCCAACTCTGGTTCTCCGGCAAAGAGATGCTGCGGGGTAAGAAGGTCAAGGACTATCTTGGCCGGAACGAGAAGACTAAGGTTATCGTTAAGCTACACAAAAGAGGCTCCGGGAAGCCGGGAAGGGAACCAATCATGTCTGAAGATGAACGGAAGATGCTTATGCTGCACGCTTATAAACGCCAGGAACAATTCAAGGTATTCACTTTTGTATGTATATATAGCGATGGTTTCGTACGTACCAACCGCGGGTGAAGCGACCAAATTGTAGGGGTTGATAACGCAGCATGTAGGGGTAAACGCGAATTCTACCATACGGTAACACGTTTGGTTATACGTAACAACGGTTGTTTTATGGCTCACCTTCATGGAAGTGGTGATCGATCGCCGATGAGTCCGTGTGTCACTTCATCGATCACTGCATACTTCATACCTATTGGTGACCGACGTGAACTTTCTATTCGTTTTGACTTTATCTTTAGCGAGGAAGCAAGAACAGTGATCACTGTCATATTGAACGCCGCTTATGGTGCCCAGCAAGAGAATGCACGGGATCATTCTCGGGCTGAGCTAAGCAGCAAAAGATTGTTTTTAATCAGTTTTAAACTCCGTAGAAAAATCGGACAGCCAGTAATTGCCAAAATTTGAATTCTATCGGTCAACGGAAGGTTGCAATCATAGCCGAGGTGGAGTCCAGGTGAACATTGCACCCGGCTGACCTTACGGTGACCTTCCGCCCTTCTGCGTCTGTTGAGCCTTGCAATCAATACTTACATATGGATGCGGTATAGTCTGAAAGGCGAAGGGTTGTGAGTATAGCTGCGCGCCCCAGAATCCCTCTAACAAATATTAAGAAAAAAAAACCGTAACCGTATGAAAAAGCCGTCCTGGCATTCGCAGAGTGTGACTTCTAACGCGAAGAAAACTAGACAACAAGGTAATCTAGAGTCGACAATACAAATCGACGATTCTTATCCATGATCCCGTAAACAAACAGGAGAGATCGATCACCCTTAGGTTTGTTCCATTCGCGAAAGCCCATCGAAACTCAAACAGGATTACAACGGTCACAACGATGGGGTGAAAAAAGTAGACCTGTCGGGGAAAAATCCACCCCATTTATATAACTTCTTTCATCTTTTTTACTTTCCGTCACGCCGGTAATTTTTTTCATGATACCGCTTTGTGCTATCCGGAGAGAATTTCTTTCCAGAAAAATACTGGAACCTCCATCCCTCGGGTCCAATTTGTCGGACTTGGCTCAATCTACCTGGTTTCGGACAAAATTTCCCGCCACGAATCCGATGACTTTTCTAATCCGTTGGCTCCTAATTGGTGATTAGCGATGCTCTGTTTAGCACGCATTGTAACTCGGGTTCACTGATTTACCTGGTACGACGTGGTTTCGCGTGATTCGAGGGCGTTTGCTAGGAACAAGAAGAATAGTCCGAGGAGTCTTATCGACGGTTCAAACCAAGTTTTATAGTTTCGTGCTTCGTGATGCCGAATAATTACCCCTAGACCCTGCGGAACATCGTCTCTCGAGTTAAACCAGAACAACAGCCCTGTGCTATCAGTGCAAAATTGTTTTCACAATTTGGTGATCCGCAACCTCAAAGTGGAGAATAAATTGAACGACACAGAGGCGGAGATCTGGTACTTTTTATGCGGATAATCGTATTCATCACACGTTCGAATGAATCTCAATTCAATTTAGCGTCTATTCTGCTGCAAGGTCGATAAAGAACTTGTGCGATACGTAGATTCCAGAGCCAGCTGTTTCGCACTGTTGCGCTTATCGCAAACCACGCGACTCGTTCCAAATAGCTTCTCGGTATTTCAAAGATGCCAACCGACTGATATTCGTCTGTACATACCGGGGTTGACCTTTCCTCATAATTTATGCAAGGGGTGCATTACGGTAAAAGCTTCGCGAGGCTTCCATCCAACGCCGCTTCGTTTCTTTCCACTTTGTCGGAAAACTCTTCACTCAAGGAGAGCGGGTTTGCAGATCGTGTTACAAAATGCCACGGCTTTTCGAAATCCGATAGCTACTCATCGCGTCGGCGAAATGCGAGATCCTGAAGCATGCCGCGATTTTAGCGAACGTGTAGCCAAACCGCACTGTAAATTTTTAGGCATTCACCTGAATTATTTACGCGGGTGTGAATGATAGATCGCCTAGCTCTATCTCTGGGCAAAGTGGAAATATTTCGCGAATGCCTCAATAATATGTAAAATAATATTATCTCATAAGAAGACAGGGGTAGAAGTTTATCGGTACCTTTCGGGGATATCTGCGCGTTCGTAACGCACGTACGTAGTAATGCTCCTTGTCACGCGATTCAAACGCGTATTTTATGGCATCATGCATATAATATTATTACGGGATTACCGCTAGACCGACGAAAATGCGAAGCTCTCTTTATCCCCAGAGGAGTGTACGATAAAATTTTATTTATGTAAGCGAATATCTGACGCAAGTAAATTTCAGTAAATTTATTTTCATTCATATGGACGCGGGAATTACGCATCCCCGGCATATATATATATGCGGAGTACATAAAATTCATACGATATACAGTTATATAAAACACAGTGTTGCAGTACATACACGTATTACATGGTCAGGGTATGTAAAGCTATTGTATATATAGAGATGGAAATGCTCAGATTCATGTATGTATGTATATACATATATATATATATATATATATATGTATATATATATATATATGTATATTTGTGTGTGGGTGTATAGACAGTAAATATAACATCGAATTATCGTTAATAATAATCAGCGTTGTATAGACAGACGCAGAGCTCAGCATGAACAAACGAGAAGGCACATATAGTATAGAGTATAAAGCGTTACGATTTTTAGTACTTATCAAGGTAATTAAACAATTCACCATCACGTGTGGCGATCTTGTTCGAAACTTTCAATGGTTTGCATATGAATTAAATTTATAAATTATTTTCTAACAGATACTATTAAGCTGATAATATATTAGACGCAGTGAAACGTAACTTGTTCGTGACTAATTTTGCCAGGCTTGATTTTCTAGGAAATGGAAATCAATGCATCGTTATATTCGACACGCTTTCCAATCAGCTTCTTCTCCATCCTCTTTTATTTCTCTCTACTTTCACATTTTCATTTTTTAATAACTAACTGGAATTGCTACATCCGCGAAATATATTTAATAATATGGTATCTAAATGTATGTATACATACACATTCGATGAAAAACATGGATGATCAACAATATTCTTTTGCTTGTTTCTTCTACAACGTGCTGTACATCAATTTGCGCCAGTGATTGCAATACATCATATATCATATCGTATATATATATATAAATATATGTGTTATATATTATATATCTTTCTGAAATATGCTTTATACGTTATTAGCGTAATATATTAGATGTGAAACGAATATGCGGCGACAGGTTAGTTATATATTATTATTATTATGATATAATAATAAGATTCATTCTTTTATATATGTATTATTCGTTTTCGTTACATATGTATATGTATGTATATAGTGTATATAGGTACAGTTTGCATATGGAACGGAGTTGTACAATACTTTGCACATGTCGATCAGCCTTCCGACTTACAATCAGTTTCATCAGGTTGCGATGTATGGCAAATAAAATATGTTTGAAAACAAATCCATTCTCAAACGAGACATTTTTACGAAGCAACAAATTTACAAACTGACATACTAGTTTCAAAAATACTTAACAATGTGCTGGTACTTTTCAAAAACAAGCCACACTACATAGAGGCAGTTATATTATAAAATAAACACCATTATACGTATTTATACACTTATATTTGTATGGAGGAAATTTTATACGGTCTATAAAATCTTGTGTTGAGATGTTTTTTTTTTTTTATCTTGAGACGGTACAGACCGGTAAATTAGATTCTACGACTAATTATTTTCGACAAACTTTCGCATACGTTAATACAACAAAAAGAAACAATTTCTCCGTGAACTCTTATTCTTTTATTAGTTTATTTCTTCTACTCATTAATTCTTTTTATCAAGGCAATTTAATATTCTGTTGAATAATTGTTGTACTGCAAGGGTTTTAGATATCGTTTCATTCGTTTAGATTCATTTCTGTTTCCGTTAACTGTGCAAATTGTAATCTGCACGATGTATTAAAAAAAATAATTCGCTGTAAACAGTGTTCGTATGTTTGTTTCTTGATCGGACGAACGGTTTAAAAAAAATAGAAAAAAAAAACAATGAAGTGAGTCGTTACAAAAATGTATGTGTATATATAAATTTATATATAATGTATATTATACATAGAGTCACATGTATATGTGTGAATACTTTGTTTTTTTTGTTATGTTCAGCAGTACAGTGAAGGCAATGTAGATTGAAAAAAGAAAAATCTCAATCATCTTGGCCCCTTCATGGGTATCGTAGGCTAATGGTAAGCTTCTTTTTGCGTTATAGAAACGGTCGCGTCACGCGTTAAATTCGCAATGAAATTCCCTTACTCACCCAATTTCGATCTACCTTCAACCCCACGACGACTATAATCATACGTGACGATTCACTAGGCGTGTCCAATAACCGACAATAGTTGGGCGTCTTATCGGTGCATTACTCATCTTAGCATATTACCGACATGTATGTCCGGTGAAAATTCCACCGAGTTCGCAATCCGCGTCTGCGTCGACTCGACGCTTCCAGTCATTCGTTCACTTCGAAGAGAAAAATTCTTCCGATCCTGATCGAAGCAGCTGTCCTGGTAGGTCGATCGCAGTGAAATTGAGGAAGGCGGGTCGAGTCCCACAAGGCCCAGTCTCGACGGTTCCCTGAACGACGATGATTCGACGTTAATCGGGCAGATTAGACCAAAGGCGACGCTCAAAAGGAGTCTTCGGTCTCGAGGTCGACGAGCGGCAGCCGTTCGTAAACAGCCGGAAGGCCCTGGGGACTCGATTTGGTCTGCTAAAGGGCCAGGGCCCTGATTTCGTTCTCGTTTGCGATTCCCTCCGGTGATCCTGGCGTCCCCTCGACCAGACCCTCGTCCTCGCTTTCCTTGTCCTGGGCCTCCGTGCAGTACCTGCACCGCATCTTGGCGTCATCGCCGACCCTGACCGACCTCGTTATTATCACCAAGGTGGTCAGGCTGACGACGAAGAATATCGAGGGCACTATTATCGCGATAAGAAGCTCCGTCCGAGTTTTTTCCAGGTCGAAACGCGCCACCACGAAGAACGAGTCGTTCTGAAATTCACACGAGAGTCGGTCATCTTTTCTCCTCTTTTTCAACCTCCCGTTTCTCTGTTCTCAGAGAAGCAAGGAAGTTATTGTAATCATACGGAAAATCCAAAGTTGAGTTTTTACTAGATTTCTACGTTTCGAAGTTTAGACAATCATCTCAAGTCATTTTCAGTCTTTTCCAAACTTAGAACCGATTAGATTTTGGCTTTGATCAGTTTACTACTTTTTCAATTACTTGAATAACGAAATTGTAAAAAAACAAATTAAAGTGATGACATCTTGAGAATGGATGAATGGATTTCAATGAAAGTTAATACTGCGAGGTTTTTTGGATCACTGATGATCCATTTTGATGATGAATCGAAGGTTAGACTTCCAAAATTTGTAATGGTGGATCCATTACAGTGGTTCAAAATAAAAACAAATCGTCACATTTTCATTTAATATGGTGTCCGAGGGCCTTAAAATCGTTAAACACGAATCTGAATTTTTAGTACGAAATTCGAATTGATTATTATTTTTTTTTTTTCTCTATGAACTTGGAACCTGCAGTGTGAGAACGGGAAGTTCCAAGCCCGCTTGTTTCTCTCTATTTCTTCGATTTCAACTCGATAACGGGTCAAAATCGCGGGACGCCAAATAAGTGACGTTTGTGCGTCGCGTAACTGAAATACCACCAACTACGTGAAACTGTATGACGAACGAGAATCGATCCAACGTTAAGGGTCGCCTGGAATTCCCGCACTCCGAAACCCTTTTACCGCCATGTTGCGCGGGAGAGTATTTTAACAATTAAGAGGACCTGAGCTTATTCAGGATAAAGGGATGAAGGAAAGGAGATACAGCGGCTTTCTGCCAATCAATAATTCTTAGATCAGCTCTAATTCCCGCATGTTTTTTGCGAACGCGAAGCAAACGAGTATATAATACACGAGTCGTCTCCGTCTCGTTTTGCCACGCAATATTAGTACAAGCCGATAAAAGAAACGACATGATTGGGGGACGGCGGTCATAAATCCTGTCAAATACAGAAGCAAGGTACGCCGGATTTTACGAGGCTTTTGACGTTTCTGCGATTCCGAAAACGGTCTATTTTGTTCAAGAAAATATGATCGTAAATACGGAAGAAAGGATTATTGGTAAAAGCAACAGACACTCGACTGTAATAACTCGAGCTGTTGAATTCTGAGGCTGAAACTCTCCGAGATACTCTCGCCTTAAATTGAATACCGCAATTCAGGAGTTTGAGGAGTTTGATCTGGTTGAGCTAACGCAGAAATTGTATCACGCGGTATAAGTTACTCGCAAATTGAATTTGTAAAATTGAAAGAGGTCGCCCGGGAGAGCGAAAGGGGGAGGCGAAATTTTATTCCTTTTTCCACTCGCATTTTTATACCTTCGTTTCGTTCAAGGGGAATTACGCAAATTCCGTTGCGAATAACGAAGAGTATGGAGCTTGGGATATAAAAACAGAGAGACGACACAATCGATCATTTTTGCTTTTATCTCGCTGCAACCGGCCAAGTCCAAGGTCAATCAACCCGGAAACAGGGAACGGAAAACGTCGAAAAACCGACGACGTTTGTGAGTCACCGACGCCGACTCTCCGTAAAATCGAAGCTTCCTTTCATCCCCCATTCTTCAAAGTAGCGAAATCTTCCCGCGGCCATTCGCTCTCCCTTTTATATCCTCCGCAGATTACGTCACGCGAATTTCCCCGCGGAAGAAAATCCAATCCTGTCATTGAATAACCTCGATAAACAGAATCCACGCTCTCCACCCTCTACTCGATGCAATACATCTAACACTTATTTCTTCTACCTTTCAGGTAAGCCAGCGATATGTTGATTCGAGGAGACGAGTTCCAGACGGGTGAGTGAATTTTTAATCCAACAAAGAAAGGGGGGTAAAAATATTGTCCCAGCCGAAGCTTGTTTCGATATAATAAACGACATTCACTGCTCGAATATGCATCCGCGATCGATTTCTCCGGATAACTCACAGCCGCCGATATTGAGAGATGATTACTTTTCCCTTGTCCGTAACCGTCGAGCGGAGAAAAAAGTGGAGACGCAAAGTTTCTTGCAGAAAAGCAAAGAAATTCTTTGACGAACTTTTCAAGTAAAAAAGTGATCTAAACGAAAAACGCAATTATCCGTCTTACAGACGTTCGTGTTTCAACTGACCTTGTTATAATAGCAGGGGTATCTGCTCTGCGCAGTTTTGTTGTCACCGTCCCTCCCATTGGTTAGTAAAAAATCCCGACACTCTCCCCTCAGCGTGTTTACACACCCTTCCAAATTGATGTAGAGCCTCGAGCTGTTATAGATGGTCAGCGATCTCTGGGACGGAACGTAAGAGTCCTCAGGATCGACCTGGCGACCCAAGTTCGCCTCGTAGATGTCAAGGAAGGTGGTGAAGTTCACGTAGGGATGAGGGACCTTCTCCTCGTCGATAAGAGACCCGTTCACGCAGTCCTCCGTCCTGAAACACGGAGTTTCGGTGATTGGTCGTCGAATCGACGATGTACGAAGAGTCTAAACTATTCAAACTATGCAAAACAACCGAAACCCCGCTTCGAGCTGATAGATATTTCAGAGGAGGATCTCGAAAGAAGGAAAAGGAACGAGGGTGAAAAATGGCTAACCTGATAGCGTCCCCTTGCTTCGCGACGGTCAGGCAACTGGCGATAATCGAACCGCTCTCCTCGTCCCAGAATTTTACGGATTCCTCGAGCACGGTTCCGGGCAAATTGCCGTTGGCTCGATTCAGGGCTTTGGCGCTAGAGCAGCGGGCGGTGAAAATGTTGTCGTCCTGCATGAGGAAGACGTTGACACCGACGGTGGTTATTTTCGGGCAGTATCTGTCGCAGGAGAAGGGCTTCTTGATTTTGGTACACCGGGAGTGTTGGCAGCTGAAGAAACCGTTCAGCTTCATGTTGTCCTTCTCGCTGTCCACCATGATCCCGTCCGCCTTGTGGTGGCAGAGCATGAGCTCGCTCATGTTCGCACAATGGCCCAAACTGCAGTTGAACACACCGGAAAGCGAGCCGCACTCGCTACCGTTGTTGCAGTTGTAACGCTTGAGATTCGCCGTGTTTACCTGGAAGGCGAAAAGCGAAATGCAGGAAAAATTCACGCGGCGAACGATTGCTAATTCGATTATTCGAGTCCCCGAGGCGAAGGCTAATTGCATTTTCCGATACAGTTGCGATTCAGCGATAAATCGCTTCGTCTGATCAAATTACACGGAAATTTTAGGTACTCTCTCCTGCGGCTACGGTTAATTGGCTGTATGTGGATTTATGGGGGCGAAAATTTTCCCATTGGAAATTAAGCTGTTCCTGGCGTTGTTCGAACGTTGAGGACGGGGCGGGGTTGATGTTCCGAATTTGAAAGGTTCCGGGAGCGCTTGGTTCTGAATTATTTGGTGGCGAAGCTTGAAATAAAGAAATCAAACTTTGAAGAAACAACAAAGTCCCGAAACGCAAGATTCTGGAAATTCAACTCAAGATAGAGCAAAGTTCCAAAAAGTAGTGGATGTGAAAAATCGGAAAAACCGAAAATCAGAATTACCAGGATCCTGAACGTAAAAATATCGAAATTTCACAAAGTCAGAAATTCAAGATGCTGAAAATCTTGGATTATTTGGAATTTCGGTGTTTCAGATTTTTGAATTTTCTCATTTCCGCACTTTCCAAACTTTTCGGATCTATACCCTTCCGGCATTTGGTGCTGTCGGAAAGTTACCCTTTCGGAACTTTGATGTTTCGTCAAAGTATAATTTCTTCGCTTTACGTTTCACCAGCAAAGAATTCGAAATTTGGCGTTTCCGCAACTTTTCAAATTCGGAATCACAACCCCGCCTACCTCAAAGAGATAAGAAATCGAACGAAAAAATCGGGTCGATTTACTTTGGACACAATCGAGATGACAGGGATCGAGGCGTGTAAACAGTTAAGGGAAAAAGCGAAAGGGCGAAAGAGCTTAACCATGATCCGGCAAAGCGACGTCACAGGCAGACGTCGCGTCGTCTTCTCAGAAGTAGCTCAGCCCGTGAGGTGAAATCAATTCGCCGAGAGCGAGAGAGGAATTTCAGGCACAGGCGTCGCGGCTTAACTCGGCACGGCGTTTCTCTAATTAAAGGTGAAAATTATTCACTCCTCGCCTACGGCTTCCCGGTACGAGGGTACGTGATATGCACGCAGATTGGAGGGCGGAAGTAGCCGGGTGGATGAAACAGCGAAGTTTACATCGCCGCTGGCAAGTTTCGAAAAATTAAAAACGCCGTTTTTGCATCGCGCGTACGCGTATCGATCCGATATGGAATTTAATTACCCGAATGCCGCTGTCATTAGCTAATAAACCAACACACGCGCCGACTCGTACAAGCCGGTTGAAACATTAATATATTGCAGGGTGAAATTACCACCGGCCAAGGGAAAACTCGGAGTCGAAAACTCAGGTTTACCTCGCGGGTGAATCGCTGGGGAAAAGCGTAACGGCCTGTGTTTTTCTACTCCGAAACGAACTTTTCTACTTCCGCGTATATATGTATACGTACACGTACGTGAAATACGTCGCTACGTTGTATGGCGGCAGTTTACCACGTGTCAAGGTCTCCGACTGCGGAAAAAATGCCGCTTATTAACTTCCGCGTCACGTAAAATAGTCCACCCCTGTCCCGTGACATCCCACTTTTCACAAATCCCGTTTATTGCCAACTTTTCCTACTCGCGGCGTTTGCCACGGGACCACGTATAAACACCATGACGAGTTTCAATGGGAGATTTTCGTCCTGAATTTTAACGCGACGGGAAATTTTCCAAATTCCAAACTTACGGCTGTTGAATAAATTTACTGTGAGAAAAAAAATTGTCGTATCGAAATGTTTTTTTTTTCCTTTTCTTTTCTTTTCTAAAGCTCTTGCCACAGAACTGAAATATTTTTATTATCATGCGAAACGAGAGTGACTACGGCTTGCCCTTTTAGGTTTAAAAGCGCTTCTGACGTAAGGTGACGACACTAAAAGCCTCGTTCGAAAAGTCCCCGCCGTTAAACTGCAAAATTGCTTCAACGACTGGCGTACTTCGAATAAAGCAGGTATCAAGAATTCGAGGCTGTAATTTTTTTCCAGAGGGGTCGATTTTATCTCTTTACGGTGTGACGCGAGGTTTCGTCTTTCGCGGTATAAAATCCGTCTAAAAAGGGATGACGAACTCGGTTGGCAAACACGTCATTCCTCCGTCACCGCGAGCCTCGAATCGCACGCAAGATACCTAAACACACATCTGGCGATGAATAAAATAGTTCCAACCAAGGTAAATTCGTCGAAGGTAACTCCGAAATCCCTGCATGCGATATTGCGATCAACGAATAAACAAGTTACGACGTGCGAAAATTTTAAATGGATAACGAATCTCCTTATTTCCGGATATCCCCGAGTCAGATACACATAAGCGAGTAAATGAACCGGATCGAAAAGGTCGGGAAATTAATAGCACTGTAGTCCAGAAGTGGATTAAGCTCCGTAATTGAGCTGGAGAAGAGCTCGGAGAAAATCTTCGCGTTCCACTCTCCGCGGGAAGATTAGTTTGTTTCGCACATTCTCTTTTTTCTAATTTTTGTTTTTCATTCTTTTGTCCTCCCTCGGTACATAAATTCACCAGAACCAATCGCCTGGGTCAAACCTTTGAGTCACACATTATTGTGCCAGGAATTCGAGGAAATCCACGCGCTTAATCGTTAAATCTCACCTGCGGACAAGAGATGCTGGAGGTTCTGGTACAGTTTTGGAAAACAGCGTTGGTCCCGTTCCTCCTTACGGTCGCGTGAATTTGGGGACAAAAACCGGTCGTCTTTGTCAGACACCATTCGCCGCAGCTTGCCCAGGCACAATAATTCACCAGAGTTGTATTCACAGTCTGACACATCACCGGATCCGGTTCTATACCCGCGTTAAAAGCCCTGGAACAGGAATTACGAACATCACAGACCGGCACGAGCTTAACACGCGCTCCCGGGATGAAGGCTACCTGTTTTCTCTCAGGATTCGAATAAAGCCGGATACAACTTTGCGCGATTAATTTTCATCCGGTCTGCGAGGGATGCAACAGAAGCCAAAGTTCAAAGTTTTGCTGAGCGAGGAATTTTACATTTCCAATGATTTTTTTTTTAAATCCAAATCGAGGATTGTATTTGAGAAATTTGGTTACTAGGTTTACAGAAACAGCGATTTCACCGTTTCTTAGAATCTGGATAATAATTTGGTTCATTTCCACTTCAGGGAAGAAATTTCATCTTTTTTTTTCCTTCCTTTAATGTTGAATCTTTAATTAAATTAAGCCCTGTGGGGTGAATTCATTCGCGAAGCAGGTATAACAAGCGACGTTGCGATAATGCGAGAGAATAAAAGTGTGTCAGGTATGGTGGGTCGATAATGATCATGCAATGCATACACGGTGGACGGCATCGTGGTTGTTTATTTTGAATTCCAATTTCGAATATGGAAGGGAAATAGGACAAAACAAACGAAACACACACACGCGCAAAAGGGTGATCGGCGTATTATGGATCAATGTTGTAGCGCACCAACCTGTGCGATGGCATGTAGATCGCAACGCTGAGGTAAACCAGAGCGACACAGCTTATGACGATAGTAAATTGACAGAGGCAGATACTTCCGCAGATACGACGATCCTGTTCGGGAATTAATCGCGGTTTGTACTTGCGACCCATTATTGAAGATTTCAGAATTTTACAGGCGAAAAAACTTCTCGATTTACACTCGGACTCGCTGCGATGGTTCAAATTGAAATAATTCAAAATATCGTAGTTTCTTCCAAGAAATAATTACGTCAAAAACCAAAATAATAAAAAAACTTGACCACAATTTCAATTTTTTTTTTTTTTTGTTTCTTGGACGTTTAATATTCCAGCCAATAAAACGATTAGGCGTTAGTCGGGGTGGAATTTCTGCGCTTTATTTGGAGGAGTATGGAAAATACCGCGCGATCATCGAAACGAGGGGATTATTAAATTCTTGGTCGAGTTGCAGGAACTGGAAAGAAATTAAGACGCTTCTCGTCGCTTGGGTGGAGTTTCGAAACCACGTGTTGAGTTTATTTCATACTTTTTTTCTTCTCTTCTTCTTCTTCTTCTTCACCTGCGGTTATTATTTTACGTCGCAAGCATACCGAAACCACTCCCTCGCACAGTGTTTTACAAAAACACAAACAACCGCACCCTTGTTTCACCCTCTGTCATCATTGATGCAATTACTCGAAGATTAATTCTTCGCGGGTGAACCAACTAATCGTGGGAATTTATTTTCAGAACTTATGCGATTTTATTTGTATAGAGGTATGTGGAATTTAAAAAAAATTTTTTTTTGTATTTTAGCGGAGACAATTTTATTAGGGATATACCCCAAAGGGAGGATTCAATTTTCACCTTAATTGTATATGTTTTAGAAAACGCGTAGTCTTATTAAAATTTCACGAATGTACAAACCGTACGTATTATCTAATTCGGAATTTTTTTATTCTATTTTAGTTTATTTTTATTTTTTTCTTCTATCACGTACAGAAATATTCGTACCCATCAGGTTGACACTTTGATTTCTTAATAATTCAATTTTGTGCGCGGGGTTTTACAATCGTTACATGATCAAACCGGATTAAATATGGTTAAAAATCTATTAAGTACGATTTGGCAGTTGTTGTTCGTTTTGGTTTCGTTTAATATTATGTATTACGTTACTTTTACTATCGAGGTATGTTAAGATTCACGCTCCCACGATCGGATATAAGTGCGATTCGTCATCGGCGATGTGGCCGAAATTACGGTGCACGTCGACATGATGAGAAAGAAATCGTCGATTCACAGACAACCGTTGCCTCCCTCATTCCCGTCCATTTTAACGAAAATCGTAGGAACGCATGTCGGATCCGACTTGTACGAACCGCGCGCGCTCTAAGCCGAAGGAGAAATGCGAGTGATCCGAACCTGTTCGCGCCCTCGCGACTCTGCGGACTGTTTGAAAACAAGCCGAGCCGCCGTCCAGCTACGCGGGTGGAAAAGCTCTGCCACGAAAGCGAGCTTGCGCAAAGAGGGTGGCCGCCCCCGCCGAGGGGCGCGACATCCGACGGCGGACGAGTAGTAAGACTCGCCGATGCGTCCGACTGTATTTAAGAAATTATTATGCCGTCGGTAAGTAGGATTTCTTTTCGATTATTTTCTTGGCCCGACTCCGTTTCCGAGATAAACGGAGATAATTCGATACAGAATTTTCCGCTCTACGCGACGGTCGAGTCATTTTTCACCTATCGATAGCGGTTTTCTCGAAACGCCGGCTATGCGGTTCAAAAATGACCTCAGATTTGAGTACATGAGGGTCGAAAATCTCGGAAAACGAAAATGCAGCCATATCCCGAATATTTTTAATTCAGACCTATTTTGACTGAAGAATTATATATTACATGCAAGCCGAAATTCTGAAAATTTCAGGCCTAAATTATTCCCGAGGATTTATTCGGCAATAATTCGGTTGCGAAAGGGGTTTTTATATTCTTAAATTTTTGTCGAGGGTCAAATTCCCTCGTAGATTTACTACAGACTGTTTCGACAGTCGAGTAGAGAGAAATCATTGATCGGTCCACGGTATGAAATATGCAATAAAAGTCAACCGTCGGAGTTGCCATTTTGAATAAATAACTGCTTCGTTCTATTCACATTTTTCGCATTTATTTATTTTTACTTTTCTAACATATTTAAACAGCCATATTTTTCAAATCAATTTGTTACTGCGGTAAAATCGGAGGGTGATTATTGAAGGAATTGAAACTCAACGGTGAATATTTATTTGCGGAAAACGGAAAGAAGATTTTTCTTTTATTTTTATATCATCGTAATAATTTCTTTTCCAATCTTTACATATTGTATATATACATCTGTATTCCGTGTTTGACAAGTCTTACAATAAGATTCATTATTATTATGGTATATTTACACTATAAGTCGCGCATATTAACTGAATTGATCGCATATTTTAATTTTTTATTTTTTTTTTTTTTTACATCATATCATATATATATGTATATATATAATATTGTAACGTATTAACGTATTAGTATAGATGTGTCGTATGTACAAATCTTTTCTGGTTTCGTTAGCTTTAAAAATTTCCTCACGAAGCGGTGAACATTTTTTCGGTGAAATATTATCGATAGGTAAAACGCAATTATTACTATTATTATAAATCCGAATAATAGATCGAAGAAGTAAAGAGCCAAATTCGCACAGCTAAAATACGCTCATTTCGGTAATTTTCACCTAACTCTTCGCCTAAAGGCAGCTCATCAGATTTTCCCTCACCCAATTTTTATAGCGTGTTGAATTACCATAGAAGTTATATGAGTACATGTTTTTAAATTTATCGTTCTCCTGTAACGATTACGTACGGTGTGCGTAAAACAAAAAAAGAAAAGAAAAATTCTCGCTACGAACGCAGTTCGCTATTATTATGTATATTATACGGTGTCAAAATTTGAGCTATTATGAGAATACGTTATATTATTGAATGCATATGATAATATATTATTTCGGATTCACACCTCGCGTTAGCAACGTGATTGCGTATATAATAGTAATATGCTACTATTGTTAGAGAGCGCATGCATTTTTTTTCCGTTTTTTTTTTCTTTTTTTTTGTTCCACAAATTCTCCTTGCTATATTTTTTTTTACACTATTCTCCACCGAGTATTATATCACCCGTGTACCGAAGACAGAGAATTAATTAATTAAGTGTTATATATTTCGATAACCTGTAATTTTATTGGCACTAAACTGCGATATAACAATATGTGATTAATCTACGATGAGTATCTGACAAAATTATTTTACGATTCCGGAATTAAAACTCAGATTGTCGGGGTTTCCGTAAGTGCGTTGGTGTTTTGAAAATTCTCAATTTCCGATTACTGATTACTTTTTCTCTTGTTTTGCGAAACCCGAAAACTTTCTCCGTTTGTTTTCACACCTTGCAAGAAGAAAGTACGTATTAAACTGTCAACGATAGTGTAATTGTAATTTTTTGGTACTTTTGATGATTCAAAATTCCAAAACGATAACGCGCGATATTAATTTATTGATTTCCCTTTACGCTGCGATTTGATTGTATCTGCGTGATTGAGCAAACGTTTTGTCAATCAATTGATTAATCAATAATCGACTTGTTTCTATAACGTAATGCGTATTCGGTCAACTGTGCCAGTACTTCGAATACAACGAGGAATAAGAATTTTGAAGATTATTAGTTTATGATAATACGTAGTATTATAATAATTACGTTACCGTGAACGGGGAAAGTGATCAAAAATTATTATATCAGCAAGCCTTTTATATATATGTATATATATATATATGTACGTGTATAAGAGGAATGACAAATTTAGTGCGAAATGCGTGAGTAATCGTTTTACAAGGAAAAAACAATATTCTCTTCTCCCTCGATTCGTTTCTCTAACAAGTAAGTCCGAAATCGAGAGGAGAGAATTATGCGTTTGAAAAATACTCTTACTGCATACATAGCGAGGAGGTTCAATATTTCACAACCATTCTAGATGAATGGGGCAAGATACGTTCTTCGCATGCTTCGAACTGACGCAATAAATATATACAATTAATTTAGATATATATATTATACATAACACTTTTTTCTTTTTCAAAATAAAATCTCAACATATTTATTATTATCTAACCTCCGTAACTGTATATATTAAAATGATAGACAACGTATAATATTATCATAGCCATCCGGCTCGAAGCGCGCATAGAATATTTCGCGAGTCCCGCTGACAAAAATTATTAACTAAACAATATTCCTACATCTATATATGGATATTTACGTTCGTAGTACGTGATTTTATACCACCATTCATAACATCGACAATCATGGCATACATTTCAACGCCCGTGTAAAAAAATTTGCTTTTTTTCTCAACAATTTTATACTTAAATTTATTAATAATAGAATTATCATTATCGTTATTAATTTTGTTGTTGTTATTATTACTATTATTATTATTATTATTATTACTACTAGTATTATTATTCACAGGCGATGAACTTATGTTCATTTCTATATATTTATTAATATATATATAAGAATCTTTGTTGACTTATATTTCGGAGACCTGATTCACGGTTTACCTTGCGAAATTTGATACGTCCGTAAAAAATGTGTTTTAAATACGTTTTTTCGTGCGTGAAAGTAAAGAAAAAAAAAAGAAAGAAATCACAATGCAACAATCGCGCGATTCGTTCATTTTGCTCACAGCGTCTTTACTTGGCTTAATATCATTGTATATGTCCTTCATGCTTCAAATTTATCTAGCAAAATTCGCGATACTGTGCAGCTATGTTCACTCTAAGCCTCCCATACTATGCAATGTCAGTTGAAAATCGTGCGCTATATTTTATTTTTTTTATTTTTTATAACTACAACAAGACTCGAAGTATTATAATTCCTGTGTAATTCGATAAACTCTGTGAGCGTCAGTTTCATTCAATACGTTATAATATCGTATTAGGTATTGATATTAATATTTAACAGAATAAAAATGGCGTGAGTAAGTGCAGTCCAGTATATTATTATAGTTTTCATACAAACACTAATTGAAATAATTATTTTCATTTGTTTGCTTCTTTCCTCAGACGAAGGTCAATCTAAATCGGGTTTTACGATTCTAAGTAATTTACATTTAAGAATTAATTGGAATACTGGTAGATGATTGAGTCCGAATTTACTATAGATTTACATCGTACACTGCCCGCGGTCAAACTTGCTCTATTATCAAAATCCAAAGCTGTGTCGAACGATTTCTAATCGTTCGCGGATTTCGCTCGCACAATTTATCATATAGAAAAAAAGCACCTGGTCTACGCAGAATTATCAAAAAAGATGAGGCTTGAGAGATTTTAGAGAGTGGATTATTACCAAGTAATTATTTTCGTAGATTGTATAATTCGAAAATTAGCAAGCGAGAAGAATATTTTTTCCTACGCGTTGCAGACAATTCTTGACGATCGTTATATACCTGAGCAAAATCGTCGTAAAGATATGCGGGACTTGACATTGGATCGGAAGCGAAGTATACTGTTCGTAGAATAAAATCTTCCCTCTGTTCGACGTGATCGGCGTCATTCCCTCGCTGGGGGATGAGCCCTTGGCAGCAGTCAGTACTCCTCTTCGTCTTCCTCGAATTCGTCCTCAGCGAGGATGCTGTATATTGGCAAAAACTTGACGTTGCCGTTGAGACGTTACGAAAACGAAAGAGAAAGGAAAAGAAAAAAAAAGAAAAAGAAAAACAGGAAAGTAAAGTCGACATGCGGATCGATCGCTTCGGATCGCCCGAAGAAATCGATCGAGAAGTAGACGAAAGGACGGGGCGGGATTCAAGTTCCGAATTCGAGAAGTTCCGAAAGCGACTAATTCCGAATTTTTTTTGTCTAGAAACTTGAAGTAACGAAACAAAGGTTTTACGAAACACCAAAGTTTGGACAGTTCGAAACCCGACGCCCAAAGTTTCGAATGTGAGAAAATTGTGAAATCTGATCGAAGATTTTCAGTTCCGTCAATTTCTGGCTCGGTAAAATTTCACGACTTTGATCTTTCTTTATATCCTGGCTTTCGTAACTTGGTCGTTTCGTCAAAGTTTGATTTCCTCCCTTCAAGTTTCTCCGCCAAATAATTCGGAATCCGGGGCTTTCGGTGCTTTTAAAATTCGCAACTTGAAACCCCGCCCCGACGAAAGGACAGATATTAGAACGTCTATAGCCACCGAGGCACTGCATACATACACGCTACTTACTCTTCCTTCCTCGCATACTTGTCGATCAACGGTCGTCCCGGGCTTCCGCATCTTCGTCCGATCGGCGGGCAGTACCAGTAGCAAAGCACGCCGAGGGAGACGGCGAAGAGGACGATCGGAGCTACGAGGGCCATAACGAGATGCCTCAGATTCTCGTCCCACGAGTACCTGAACAGCAAAATACGGAGGGATGAGGAAGTTGCGATTCGCGGATAAATTATCGGCGAGAAAATTCCCGTGGGCTTTCTCACCTGGCGACGACGGTTTCCGGATGCGTCCGACTGTAGAAGCACGGGAAGATCTTTCCCATGTTTCCGTATCCGAACTTCCTCGCGAACTCCGAGCAGTTAACCCTCGGCGGGTATCCGCACCCCTCGGTGTTGACGAAGAACTTCGTGTTGGCCACGTCCCAGGGGATCAGGCCGGCCGGTTTAGCGAGGAATTCCTCGTACGGCACCCTCGAGTAATTCACCCTGATCTGGTGGCAGCGGAGAGCGGCGCTGGTGCAACCTGCTCGGGAAATCGGAGAGGGTTGTTTCAGGATATTTTGCAAGTTTGGGGGAGGAAAGAGTTTCGTGACGAAACGTTTGGTAAACTCAATTTTGTTAGACCGATTAATAGTGTTTTACAGTCAAATCTCTTGACCCTTTGAAACATTTTACCGTAAAACCATAGTAATCTGTACTAATAAAACTGAGTTGATCAGATATTCGGTTATGACACATACTAGCCCTTTGAATGTCACTTTGACTAATTAGGTTACCACTAAACTTAAAGTAAAAAAATCAAACTTTAATGAAACACAGAAGTTTCGAACTGTCCGAAATCCGACGAGTCAAAGTTTCGTTTTCTTCAAAGTTTTATTTCCTTACTCCAAGTTTCGTCATCAAATAATTCGGAATTTGAAGCTTTCGGAACTTCAACCCCCCCCCCCCCCCCCCCCTTATCAAACACTCAACGCCCAACCATCCAGCGATAAAATAATAAAAAAAAGTCTCGATCCCTTCGTCGTCAAATTTAATCGAACCCGGATACGCACCCTCCCTGCAGCTGGCCCAGGAGCAGTTCCTCAGGCCCTCGGCGTAGACGTGGTCCGTCGCGACGCAGGCGACGGCGTGTGGCGAGAAGTCGGCGAGTATCGTCGATATCGCGGGCTCGACGACGAACGGTATGAGGAAAAGGAAGGCGAACACCGCGAGAATCGCGGTCGTCCCGAGGCAGAGGGAAGTGTAGAACTTGGCCTTCTCCATCAGACTGGCGACCTCGACCATCGGCAGAACGCCCGTCAGGCTCGCCGTCGACTTGGCCTCCCCCTCCTGGCTCCCCATGATCACCGTCGCCTCGTCGGATTCAATGATCGTGCCGTTTTCGGGCCCCGAGGACCCCTCGAGATCGTTGGATATTATCCTCGTAGCTTCACCCCCGCAAAGAGGGCTCGTTCGCTCTATTTCGGACGGTTCGATTCTCCGTTTTTTTTACCTTTGCCGATCTTCTCTTTTAGGTGGAAACAGGATTACTGATATTGGCACCGCGGGAAGATAGATTTTTCCAAACGCCCGTTCAATCATCTGGCAGTAGAAACGGCGGGGAAATAAAAAATAGATATACGAAACCGCTTCCCCTCGCGTCGCGTTGCGCGGTTTTCATACGTAATATACGGTGTAGAGAATTGCAATCATGTTGGTAAACTTTAATAATAATAATAATAATAATAATAATAATATTAATTATAACAACAACAACAATAATAATATAGTTATAGCGGTAACAACGATGATGATAACAATAGCAACAATTATTAGAATAGAATCTTCTTTTCATATGCTATGTATCCTATAGGTATGTATGCGTGTGTTTATTGAATTTAATATACTTTTTGCGTGAGACGTGTTTAATTTAATTATTCTTGCGTCGCGCGTCTGTACAGCAAAAGTTTTCTTCGCTTATTTTACTTAACAATTAACCTATTAAAATTGTTTTTATATTTTGTTTTTATGAAAAAACCGATCATCTATAGGACGTGCGGCCGTGCCTTATATGCTTCGTCGTATTATCGCGTATGCAATGCATTATAATCTCGATTATAATATTATAATTATTACAATATTGGATTTGAGAAAAATTGCGTGCTTTCGAAATGTGCGGATATCAGTGCCATTTTTTTTTTTTTTTTCTCTTTTAAATCCTCTGTTTCTTCAAAATATTATCGTGTTTGTTTGTTTTCTGTTCTTTTTTTTTTTTTTCTTGTCTTAGTTTTTTCTTGTCTCTCAACTTCAAATTCGTGGTAATATCGCAACCTGAATAGAGCCAGTTCAGAGATTGAAAATTTTCTTCCTTTCTTCTTTCAACGAATATATAATTTCCTGTTTTCGTTTCTCAACTGTGATTTTTTTGTGTTTATTTTTTTTTTTTTGTGTTTTTTTTTTGTTTTTTTTTTTTTTTTTGAAAATTTAATTTTGCATTCTTTTTTTTCGGTTTAATTCTTTCGATTTAACTCGTTATTTGAACATCTCGAATCTTTCCGTTCACAGAGATAGAACATTGTCGTTTTCGTACAACGATCAGAATTTCAATCACGCGTTCCCCTCCATATCCACACCTTAATAGTGCCCACGCAGTGAGAAAACCGACTGACGGGCCGGGCTCTCCTCCAGGAGGGGAATGCCTGGAACAAAAAAAGACCAAATACGAATGCAATTAGTAGAAATAGCGAGAATACAAGTGAAACACAACGACTTGAACAGGAAATTTCCCTGACCGGTGCCCTCCGGTGATTAGGTATAAAAACAGTTACGTCGTACCGCATTCGGCAAGTTTTTCCCGAATCCCCCCGCGACGATCGATCGAATTCATCCGCGATAAAGCGAAACGAAAGATGGGACGAACGAACGGATATAAAATAGAGAAAAAAAATAAATAAAGAAATTCTTACGTGCCGGATCTCAGAGCGCCATAACGGAATCCCCTCCCCCGGCATCGCCCAAATTTCCCGAAGCGCTCTTCTCGAGGGAAGCGAGAGCGGCTCCGGGTTTTCCCTTGAACCGCATTTTCGCATCGTCGCCAACGACGACCGTTCGCTGACAGAGTATCAGGGTGAGGCAGCTGACGATGAAGAGAACACTCGGGAGGATGAAGGCGACGAGGAACTCCTTGTAGGTCCGTTCGAGGTTGAACCTGGACACAACGATCCCGGTATTCCCCTCGGCGTAGAAGCAGGGAAACCGAGCCCTGGCGTTGTGGTCGGTGCCGTCCTTCCCGTACTCCCTGAGGAACTCCTTGCACTCGTCCCTCAAAGTGTTCACGCACCCCTCCAGGTTTATCAGGAGTCTGCTCTCGTTGGCGATGAGGAGGTCCTGCTCCGGTGGCGCCACCTGCCGAGTTTCGTCGAGCGGCTTCGTCGCGAACACGTTGAGGTAGGACAGGTAGGTGAAGTTTGTCAGGTCGGTGAGCATGCTCTTCTCGAGTACGGACCCGTTTATGCAGTCGACCGCCTCGACGCCGGTGCTGGTGTTGTATATCCCGTAGCACGAGGCCATCATAACGTCGCCCCGTTCCTCGTTCCAAATCTCCCTCCCCGTGTCGGCGTCGATCGCCCGTTCGCACTGACTGAGGTAAACCTTGTCGCCGCTGAGGAGTATCATGTTCTTGTTCCTCGTCGGAATGTCGACGCAACGTCTGTCGCAGTTGTACGGCGTCCTTATCCGCTCGCAGGTTCCCCGGTTGCAGCTGAAGAGTCCGTCGATGTCGATGCACGTGATCTTCCCCCGGCGTCCGGAGCACTTCAGTGCCGGATCGGTGTCGTGGAACATGCACTCGAAGGCGTCGGTGATGTTGATGCACATCCCCATGGTGCAGTTGAAGGTGCCCGTCAGGTTCCTGCACTCGTCGGCTATGCACCGCGACTTCTTGGCGTTCTCCTGATCGATGCCGTAGCACGTCTTGTTCGCGGTGTTGGTGCAGTTGGCCAGGACGATGCTCGACCCGTTCCTCCTGAGGTTCACGTATATCTGGATGCAGGCACCCGAGGTCTTGGAGAGGCACCACTCGCCGCAGCTTCCCCAATCGCAGCCGTCCTTGTTGACGGCCCTTGTAGTCGTGCACATAACCGGCACCTCGCTGATGCCCGACTGGAACGCCCTCGTGCTCGGCATGTATATGGCGACGGTCAGGTAGACCAGGGCGACCGAGGAGAGAACCGCCGTCATCTGGCAGATGCATATCGTGCCGCATATCCGGCCGTCCTGCGGCGGTATTACGAGATCCTCGACGGGCACCGGCTTCGGCATCCTGGAGTCAGGACTCGGCGCGCTTATCCAATTCGTACGGTGTGACGATATCGGGCTTATTCGGGGCGGGAGCGACTCACGCCTCGGCACTCTCGCGATCCATCGAACCCGCTCACCCTCGGATGGTTAGGTCGAAACTGCCCCGCTCCCTCGCTCCCTCTCGCAGATATCCTCCAGGCGAAACCCCGATTCCGCACTCGGTGTACTTCCAACCCGATCGCGGATCACGCACACCCCTCGTCCTCACGCCCGCTGCGCGAACAAAACTCCGCGCACGAATCAATATTACCTGCGCAGTGTTGTGGCATACTGCAGTGACGTCACACCCACCCTACCTCTTTCACCTAGAAACCACGGGAGTTTCACACCCCCTAGGCGAGTCGAAGCCCGATCATCGATTAACGATGTTTCCAATTTTAAATCCAAAAAGTTGACCCGTTTCCGGAAAGTCTTCAGCCTTTCGAGATACGAGGTGGGCTTAATTGGTCAGGACTTCTTTTTCCACCTTTGGATATTCCGTACGATCCGCAAGTATCTCACGTAGTAATGTTTCTACGTTCCCGCGTTTCGAAAATTGTCGATTATTTTTATTTGTTTTTTCATTATTGGTTTTTTTTTTCTTATTTAAAATTTTTTTTTCTCTTTATCGCGTGTGGCACCGCATCGAACTGTGGTAACCTCCTTCTCGGGTACGCTCTGGATTATTACGGTATCGATTCATGCCAGGTAAAACTTGACTACCTCCACACACGGTATATAAAACTCGTGGATCGATACGAAAGTAATTCCGCACTTTCCAGTACGTAGAGAAAAGTTGTTACCGAGGGTATATATTAGATATTTATGTATATATCTCGTTAAATACAGTAAGCGGGTCAAATATTTTTATACTAACAAACGCCGACGCTAGGTTATTTTTTATTTTTTTTTCTTCTTCTCTTTTGTGCAAATCGAACATCAAACACGAACAGAGGAAATATGTTCTATATGTTTAATGCGGGATCGGTACGAATTTACTTTGGCGCATGGAAAAAATACGGATTGTTGGTAATTACATTCGATCGAAAAAATACCGTAAAAATTGAGGTTTGTTAAAACAATGCGTCAAACGTACTTCGTATCGATGCACTAAGGTATAAGCTTACTCGCTAATTAATATTAAAACGTCACTTACACAACTACACCACAAACAAGCGTATTTTTCTTGAGATGAGCACGATTCGATTTTGAAAAATAAACCGATTGAATACCTGTGTCAAAAATTCGCGAACGATGTGAACGGAGCCGCGGTAAGATTACATCCAACCTTGAAAAGTTATGAAAACAAAAAAGAAAAGTTCAATCGAGGCAAAAGTATCGCGAAACTGACGCGTCCAGACGGATCTGACGTCTGACGGAGAATGAGACGATCGCTAAATTTTCCGCTCCAGAATTGAGTCCTATTGCTCGCAATTTAGTAATTATTATATTACACTGGTTATAACGAAACACGCGGCGACAGGATCTTCCACTTAAATTCCAGCCTTGCTACCACACGGCAACTCGATTCCTATTAGCCAAATTACTAAATGGTTTTGACTCGGGCAAAGTCTGAGCCACTTTATGCCCTCTCATGAACGTGATATACACTTATTAACTTGTTGTTACCGCGATATCAGTCCGCCTTCTTCGCGGAACGTGGATTGTCCGTTGAAAAATGATTAACGCCCACGACAAGGAGACAAAAAATTAGGTGGACGATAACAGCGACAAAATTTTCAAGGGTTATAATATAATATACGCTTTTATGTTCGCGATGATTTACAAAATGGAATTGCAATCGCTGAAGAAACGGGACTGATTTACGAGAAAGAAGATAAGAGACAAAAAATAAATAAAATATATACGATATGAAAACGGAAAAGGTACGAAAGAATTTAGCGACGCAGTTCTCTCATTTCCTATCGATCAGGGTCGCGAACTAACTAGCACAGCACAACTTCCCGCGGGATAAAAACGACCACCTACTGAGAATATCAAAAGAAGATGTCACCTTAGGATTAGGAAAAGAAATGTTGGAAAAATGATTTGAAAAAAATGTTGGTAAAAGACGAAGTAGAATAGTGACTTTACATGTCGCGTATCGTTCATCAGCCGATGATCGCGACAAAAGTTGAAATCGTGATGAAAACGACGTGGTGAAAAACGAAAAAAGCGAGCGAAAAAAATAACGGCGAACTACCTGATGAAACGAAACGTGTTAAATGAATAAAATATAAGCAACCTGGCCCGGTGCGGTTTTCTATAATAATAAGTATAACATGAGGTATCGTCATTAGGTGTCGTTATTGCGTGACGGCCGGTGTTACTCCTGTCATTTGTTAATTATGAACGGGACCAATTAGGGAAAATTAATTCTCTCCACCGGCGTATTAACTTGGAAAATTCATATTGTTTGACTGAGAAAGAGAGAGAGAGAGAGAGATATCGAATTCATTGGGAGAATTTTATCACACGTGTAAAAGGTGTGAATTCTTCATTGCGTAATTTTCAATAATCACACATGTGCTGTTAAGCCCGATTTTAATATTCGCTAATCAATTTATAGCACATTATTATCACCGTACGGGAATAGCTTTGTCGCGGAAAAATGTAAGTTTCATTCAAAATTTCGAGCACCTTATTGTGCAAGGAATAAACTTTCTTCCGTGCGATTCGAGCGGGTTAAGGGACGATCGATCGGTCTCGTGACCTACGTAACTTTATGCGTATACCGTTCTAACCCGCAATGAATAAAATCGAGCTAGTATTCACCCACGCACACACGCGTAAACAGCCGTAGGACTGGAGAGTTAAGGAATTCAGGGTGTATTCCTTCCCTTGAATAATTGAAGACTGATGTGCAATATTTTGGCAAGTGTCACTGACATCGAAATAATGAAATATAAAAATTACTATTATTATTCGCGAGTTAAAAAATTCTAGGCAAATAAAGAAGGCTCTAAAAATACCCAAAATTTTTTTATAGTTTTCACCGAGGAACTTCTTCGGGTAGAAAATTTGAGCATGGGAATATTAATCAGCCGGGAGATGACGAAGATTACAAACCACGTGAGATTTTCTTTCGAGTAAGCTCGTTACGAAACTATCGTCGAAACGTTGAAAGTAAATTTTCTTCATGACAGACGAAGAATTTTGTGAAAAAAATAAAGTTGGTTAAACACGTTCACGTATCAATGACAGCGACCACCTGTCAAAATTCTGACATATTCGTACACACGAAAATTGCACAGCGTCCGAGATCACGGACGAATGATCCGTGTATGAGTTTTTAGTGGTGAAATCATCTTGTGGCACCAGTCAGAGAAATAGGGAGTAAAATGAATTGGCAATGTGTAAAAAAGTGTGAAAAACGACGTAGCAACAACGTGTAATCGTATTATCAATTGTTTTACTCACGTCAAGGCGCCAGACACCGAGGGCAGGTTTTAGTCCTGGAAAAAGCTCGCGTTTGCACACACAGTAGCGAAAAGCTCCCGTAAGAGAAACAAATATGGCGGTAACCTGGAGCAACCGAAGCGCCAGCTGGGGGTTGCCGTATTGCAGTATAAAATCAATACACCTGTCACTACGACAAATGCAGTGCCAATGTTTCCCCGACTCCAATACCTGCCTAATCCCGACCCCCGGGTTCGGGGTTTCCGATGTGTGTACGTGCACGCCTCCTACTTTACACACGTCGACGGGCGATGCGCGATGTGTCCCGACACAGGATCCGCTGGGAAGTTGGCGGAAGAGGATGAGAAAAAAAAATATACACATTGTCGGATTCTGGTGGTGAATGGGAATCGGGAAATGGGATTTCCTGGTGCTATTAAACCCGGCAGCACCTCCGCTATTGTTACGTAATCCGACATTCTGCCCTGCACGCTTCGTGCCTTTCATCGGCATTGTTCTCCATCCCCGTGCACTTTGTGCCTCATCGGGAGATAGGGAAATCCAATCACTTCCCGCGGGCAACTCGAGACTTTTAATAAACCGATCCACGGGTTGATATAAGTTTAATAAGCCTCGTAATTAGCCGATTTATGATGTCAAGTAACGCGTACGCGAAAGCGAAAAGTTGGAAAGTTGCGACGATTAAGCGTAAATCATGCCGCATCTTTGGCGCTTGTTTCTCGAACCTGGTTGTCTGGCTCGACACGCTATCGACGGTATATACTTGGAATAAATTCCCGGCCGAATAAAGAAGAGGCAGGGCTGCAGGTATCGGTGTGTGAGTCATAAATATCAGACGGATATTTCCAATATCGGCGATACCGCGGATAAACGAGAAGAGAAGAATTTCTGACGGGAAAAACTTGCTCCCTTTCAATGCTCGCGACCGAGGGGACGGGATGTGATCTTTGCTTTTGGTGAAATTAAAGCTTACCTCTGACCAATGAGAAGAGAATTCTCATTTCATCGCCAGAGTCCTGACGAATCGAAACATAACCCTGCGATATGTTTTTGCCAAATAATAATAGACAGATAGGTTGTTCGCAATGAGAAGATAAAAGTTTGACCCAATTTTTGACGGAAACTACCACGTAAGGACTCGGTAAATTATTAACGAAGACCTTATCAGAACCTGTCACTTTCCGACTGCGGACGAACATAGGTATTCGTTTAAATTATCCGCATCACTGTATACATATTTGACCCAAATAATTCGTACACAACGACGATTGATCCGCAGATCGTTCGGTATATGTATAAAGAAAAGGATAGAACGAGCGAAGAAGAAAAAACAATTCGATGGAGGTTAAACGACTCGATAATCATCTAAGCGTAAACTAATTTTTCCGTTTGCTCCGGCTTGGTACTTGCAATTAAGCCGGTTAACAACGAGAGGGGAAAAGGCGTTGGGATCGGTCGGTTGGGGTGGAAAAGCATTTGGCCCACATTTTGGTTGACTGGCTTAAAGCCAACGCCGATTCACTCGCATATCTCTTCTTGGAACAACACCAGAAATTGCTTAAGGTCAACCTCTCACCGTCGGCCACTGTGAATTACGTGTTCGAATTTATAAGTGGAGATTTCGCCCAAAGTATAAGCAAGATGAAAGGTAGTCGCTAGCGATACGTCGAACAGTGAATTATATTCCGTCGGACAGGAACAAGGTTGTTATACAGGGAGGAGAAACTCACCCTGCGCCTGGCAAATTCGATTATAATAGCGAACCAGACGTCGGGAAATCAGAGCTTTCATTAGGGTTCATTTGAGCAAGGAGGCAAAGCTTGAACTAACGTCCTTTACGGGTGTCAGGATTCCGGAATTTGAGTCGAGAAGCTTCGCTTGACATCTGCGGACAGGGCAAAAATTTTAATATCTCGTCGTTGCTGATTGCGGAAAGAGCGAAGGCAATAACCAACCAGAGCCATGAAAGAAGCTTCAACGATGTCCGAATGGAGTGGAGTATCTTTGGCTTTGGGGATAATTCTGCATTCTTTACTTCCGAGTCAACACTCAGCTTCCGTTCCTCGCCTGAGAGTATACAAAGCCGACCATCGCCGCAGGGAAAAAGCTCCGAGCTTTACGGAATGTCGAGAATTTGTTATTCGCCTATTAGACGAAGACTGCAAGAGGATCCTCCGGCCTGGCCTCTGGTTTCGCATCTGTAAATTCATCCAATTAGTTAGGAGGAAATTCACCCCGGTAGGGTAACGGTAGAAGACACCCGACATGGATCATCTTCCCTTTCGTTTGTCTCGTCAGATTTCTCGCTGTAAGCTCGTTGAAACAACGACGAGCCGACTAAACGCGACGATCCGTGTTGAGCTTTCGTTACGTCTGATCAAAGTCATTGTCTTCCGGTTGCAGGGAGACTGAAACTGAAGAGAGCGAGTCGAGGGTTGGTTAGCGGTAGAAGGCGCAGTATCATTGTTGACGCCAATTTCTCTCGAGCCTCTCTCTTTCGCCGACTGAGTTGAGACTCAAGATTGTAAAGTGCTCTTTGTTCCAAAGCACGAAACCCCTTCTGATTCGAGAACATTCCGTTACACCCCCCCCGCGACTGAGTGGGCGTGTATACGTCAAAGTTATAATCTACTCATTGCCTCCGTGTGCTCCTCTTCACAGAGACCCGGGAACCCCGCGGCAAAAGCTTTTCACTTATCGATAAATCGGAGATTGGCCAAGAGGCGCTTCTCCTCGTCCGCGATGGGCTGTTGAACGATGAAAATCGTCAAGCCCTTGGCACGATATCTGTTTACCGTTACAGCAAAGGGATCTTTACGCCGTTGCATTTTGTCTTCTCGTTCTTTTAATAACTAATAAGGACAGGGGTATTTTTCCCCCTTTTTTTTCCAGAGACATATACCGAAAAAGTTAGGAAAAGGGGTGGAACGTGAGTTACGTATCCTGAGACGGGCAACTCGTTTTGAATGAATAATAAATAGCGATAGGAGGGGGTGCGAGCAAGGGTGGTTTTGAGCTTGCACGGGGGACGCCCTGGACGCGGCGGTCGATGCCACCAGATGCCGTCGCGGCGCTGGGGTCGGGTTGAAAGTAAGCTCGCCCCAAAGCCCGAAGCCCGAAGCCTGCAGTAGCCCGGCGTCAGCCGCCGCACCAAGGATTACGTAGCAGGGTGCTATCCTCCACTCGAGGTTACCCCCTCATTAGAAAAATAAACCATACGTACACACGTAATCCTTGACTGACACGCAACTCTCCGCCGAGCAGAAATCGTTCTTGTTACCATTGTTGTTATATTTTTCATACAATACACATGTCGTGAGATAATCGACCTGCACAGCGATCGGGCTGCTGCACACCGGCGTTGACTCGACCCGTCGAACGGACTAGTATTTTTAATCGAAATCAATCGAACGTATCAAATAATGTGGACAGTGATTGCCGATGTGGTAAAATAGTGCCCCTCGACTCCCGCCTGTTCACCGCTTCCGAAAGCGCTCGGAAAAGGGGAGAGGAGGAGAAAATAACAAGGAGTCAAGGAAGAAGTGTCCGGGATACGAAGGCCTTGACCAGAGGATGAGAGGGCTTAAAAAGGGGGCACCGTGCAGCCCCGACGGTACCTCGCTGTAGGGGGTTTAGTTACCACCGCGTCACCGTTGATTCGTTTTTTTTTTTTTTTTTTGTTTTTTAAATCGAGCCCTGGTCAATCCGCCAGCACCGAATGAATCCCCAACGCTAGATATATTTTTCTTTCCTTTTTTTTTTCTTTTCCTTCGGGTTTTATTTTATTTTTACTTGGGTTACTTTTCGTAAAACAAGCATAAGAGATCCCTCCAGCCATGAGACTAAGCCGGAGTAAATGCTCGATGAATCCGTACATCCGTAACAATTCATTTCGGTAATGAAACAAATCGCCGTTGTAGAATTGGATTTTTCAATTGATCGAGAGGTAATTGTATTGTTAAAAAACTTTCTTTTTTTTTTTTTTGACAAACGAGATAATATGCAGGCTCTGGTAACTTTGACCCTCTGAAGCGAGGCTAACCGATGTGTGTAGAATAAATTTTTAGACTCGTCTACCTCAAGATCTACATTCCGTCGTTTGAAAGCAGCCGGCAACAGCTTATAAGGATCGAAGAAAGTCAGGAGAAAGAATTGATTGTAAAAAACAACACATCGCGAACGCGATCGGTTCTCCAAAATGGCGGATGACAAGGAGAACCAAACGTTCCTCCAAAAGCTACTGTTCTACACGACCGCGTTCTTCATTCTCCTCGGCACCTTCAGCCTCTTCGCCTTCCTCTTCTTGGTCCCATTCGTGATCGACCCTGCCTTCACGACCATCTTCATGCAGTTCGAAACACAGCCCGCCGAGTGTGTCACCATCGACGTGGAGTCACGAAGAGGTGAAGGCTAAGCCGTCGCAGCGATGTTTCCACGTTTCGTCTTTCACGTACTCCACGTATCGCACATACCCACTCACTCCCACATTGCCACGCCGGCCTTCTCGCGCTATCATAGGATCGTTGTCATTGTCGTTCTCGTCCTCGTAATTGAACGGAAGTTTGTCTTTGTTAACAACTGCGCAACGAAACACTATACCCAACTCCCGGACGCTTTACTGCACCGCTCCGTCGTTCTGTATACATAATTGCCTCCGCCTTCCCTCAATCTCCTTGTTATTCGCTATCCAAACTACAAAATTCCCAGCACGTTTGTCGCATTGCTTGGTATCCGTTACGTACCTGCATGCCTAGACAGCCATAACTCTTGTACCGCAGCTAATGTCGTGGCCAACTGTAAATCCGAAAGCGAAAATACTGCGTAGATAGTCACCACGGTACGGATGTAAATTTTTTTCTTATCGTCCCTGTCCGGTATGTGCTGGTAAATGCCCTTCGCGTACAAGCGTTAATTCGCCTGTCGTTCTTTAGTCGGAATTTCAACGTCGTCCGTTATTTTTCCACGGTCGAGTAATCGCGCGTTTTACAGGACGACGCGGGAAAGGAAACACTAAGAACTGGTAAACAGTAGCCAACAGGAATAAGTCAGAGAATTTTTCACACAAGCTTTTGTAACACGCGCAATAACACTTGGATCCAATTTCCCTCGCGAATGGTCGGTAATTCCGTGTGACCGAGTTTCGTGCGACGCTTTTTTTATTAATCTTATTTTCCATCTACTTCTTCTCCCGGTTTGTTTTTATTCTCCCTCGGGAGATCAGAAGTAGTTTTTAGTTTATTAGCCTATCTCCGTGATTTTATCCTGGCAAGTGTCCCGAAGGATTTCGTTAGTTTGGCAAGCGTGCATCCGGCGTTAGCCTCGTAGAACCGGGAACCACTGTTAATTGTCCGTGTCTTTTCTCAATGGCCGCATAAAAGTTGATCCATCACTACAGGGTTCCTCGCTGTCCCTTGTAAATTGCCTGATGGTTGTCTATGTGTTCTGTGTGTCCGATGATAAACCGCATGAAAGTAGGAAGGTCGTCGCTATCATCCTCTCACGCACGCTTCAGGTACTCGTAACTGCTCGTGGACATCGTGCAGAGAAGGTTGTACCAAAGAGTTGTACGATTGTACGCAAATACGGGTCAACTACAAGCTCCCGGTGAACGGTACGTCGGAACTTGAGGATTCGCGACTAGTCGAGGAGGGCAGGGCGGGAGGGGGTGTCGAGGGCGACGAAGAGGCGAACGTTGCTCGTTCGCGACGTTCACGGGCCTTGAGGGAGTACGACTACGCCGAAGAGGTGAACGAGGATTTCGGAGAGGAGGATGATTTTGAGTTGGCCAAGCCCTACCCGACAGGTATATCGTTGATGCAGGTGAAACGGTACGATCTGTGCTAATCGCGCGACCGGCTTCCGGTTCGGTACCGGTCACTGACGAACACCGTCTTCGGCTCCGTAGGTCTGATGGGCAACGACTCGGAGTGGTACTTCACCGGGGCGAAGCTATTCCCGAACGTCAAGGGATGCGGCTATCCGCCGATGCTCAACTGCAGCGTTTTCTACAAGCAATACACGATCATAGGGCACAATTTTAGCTGTTACTACTCGAAGGTCGACCCCGGCATCGTCATCAGCGACTTGGACATGTGGCAGGTCACTATACGAGACACGATTATTACGCTCCCCACCTACCCCTTGGGGGTCTTCTTCGAACGCCTCCTAACCACACGATAACGATGCACCAGGTCCGCATGAACCTCGTCTACGCGATGGCCATTCCGATTCCATCCTTCATTGTGTCGGTGATTTATCTCACCATCGCCTACTTCAAAATTTACAACGAAGAGGAGGAGGTCCTGGTCGACCGCGAGGAGGTCGACGAGGGCATCGACGTCGACGGAAGCAACGCGACCCCCTTGCCGCCGACCAGCGGAGCGTTGACGCCCGGTAGCGAGGCCTTCAGAGAAGACTTGGCTAGCTTTGGGCATCAGTTGAAGGTCGCGATGGCCGACGACATCAGTAGGGAAAGTCTTGATGGAATACCAAATTCACTTTCCGTCCAGGGGTAAGCGAAGACCAAATGCTATTTCCCTCGTAGTAGCCGACCGAAGCAGTCAGGATGCTTATCGATCCCAAACGTCGACCAACTGCCAATGTAACAATGAAAAATCGTACCAACTATTTTCTCTGATCATCTTCTTATTAAATTCAGTCAGGTTTTTCTGCTTTTCCATCACTTGTCTTTGGGCTATAAATAACTGTGGCGAACTCTCCGTTCGAGTGGGTCGGAGAATAAGGGTGATTGATCGTTTCCTAGGGATACGTAAGATTAATGTCGTATAGGTAGACAGACAGAGGTGCGGGACGGGGACGAGTAAAAAACATACCGCACCGTGAGATTAGGTACGAGCTTGCCTGGTAAGCTCTACGTTGACAATGTTTCGTGAAAGCAAAACACTTCGGGGGTTTCCTAGCGCGAGCTTCGATGTTTCAACTCGTCGTAATTTCAAAGGCTTCTTCTCAAGCCCGGCCGCCGTTAACTGAGAGACAAAGCGAGCTTTCGCTCTATATCTACAAGACGGTACGAATAAAAATCAGCTTGTATTATCGAGTGGAAATAAAATCTCCAGAAGAATGAAATTCGTATTTTTTCAAAGTCTATACATCACGAAGCCCTCCAGCAGCTATTTAGAAGCGTGTACGTTGCATAAGCGAGGCAGGTGACATTTATTGAATTGGTTAATGGAATCGACATTTTCTAAATATAGAAGGTATAGACAGAACGGTGCAGATGCACGGGTTGAAAATCTATTTCTCTTCGAGGTCGTCCCGTCGCTCTTTCTCTCTCGTGCAAAGGGCCGTTCGAATCGAAAGCTATTACACAAAGCGTATCGCGCGGTGTACCTACTTTCAGAAAATTGCGGCTTTCCAATACGCCGGTATAAATTTCGAATATAAATACGCGCATAATACATATTTCCCGGGATTTGCATACGAACGTAGACAGTGCAGAAATGGAGAAAATTTATTTCCAGTCAGAAACTGGTGTGCGTAACAATAAAAACTGAACCCGCTACGTGCATCATCGAGAGATCATAAACGGAAGACTTGAAATGCTGCGCAGAGTGCAGGGTGATTAGTTGACGAAGAACGAATTGGTCCGGCTCCAGATGTCGTTAGTAAATTCGGGTTATCCGAAGTAGCCCGCAAGCTCTCCACCCCCGATCGTTGTTTGCCTCTGGCGGTACGGCGCCGCACAGTCTGCAGAAATTCGTCTCTAGTCTGACTCTATCCGTTCCGCTAGATCATATAAACCGCCGTCATCCACCCCATCCGTATCGTTCACGAGCTCGTAGTCGCTTTGTATGGAGAGAATAGTGTATAGCTATCCGCGAAGAGACAGCTAGGGCTGTATTCGCTGCCGGAAGAAAAACAACATTCGCTTTGGTCGGGGTATCGGGAGAAGTCGAGCGGACATCCCCCTACCCCTCTCCGAGGAGCTGGAGAGGCAGAAATAAAGAACCAGCGAGTCATCCGGCCTCGATGTACGTGTCGAGAACGACGGAAGTGCTACATTGTGCAACGAGGAGGCAAACACGGTCTTTTCGCGCCGTGTTTAAATTTGCAAATAAGAGTCGAAGGCGAGAGCATGCTTGTGAATAGAAATACAAAACCGGTTTTGGATACAGATCCTGTAACGACATCTCACCGACACTCCCAATGTCGGTAAAAGAATCTGTGTTCAGAACCGGTCTTGTATTACTACTGCGAATATTGCGAATACGCGAGGCGAAAAGACCGTTGCCTCCTCGCTGCACACGATTCTTTATACGAGAGTATGGTACGCGTTTTTTCAAGAAGCAGGAGATTGAGGTTAGGATCGCGTAAAGTCATATTTGTTCGCGACAGCGCATGCGCGCAGGACTTGAAAGTGGTATTTTCGGTACTCCGCACATGCGCACTCGCAGACTCACTATACAGTCATAGAAACGTATACCTTGTGCACGAAAATCACGCATGAAGAAACGCGTAGAATATTCTCGCGTTATATAAAAGCACATTTCCACCACGATAACTCGTGGACGCAGAACTGAGTGCAGGGTGGAAGACCGAGGGTATACGCGCGTAAAGATTACATACGCACGGTGCAATAAGGTACTCTAGGTTGCGTGCGACGTCGAAGGTTGAAAGTGCCGCGATATGCGTGAGAAAAGCTTCCGCGGCGAGGAAAGGACGCAGGCATCGATTCATCCCCCCGACTAGCAGCCGCCCTGAAACCCGGAGTGACTGTACCTTGCAGTAACTTATACCCGACAACCGTTGCGGAACAGTCGGTCACTCCAATGACGCGGGTAAATGAATTTTGCAAATTGTCAGCGATTAATGAGCAGCGGTGGATGTGCGGAACAACGTTGACGCAAACGGGGAAAACAGATACTCGGTCATTCTGCGTACCTATTTTCCTGATTGTATTCATTGCTAGTAATTGGACGCTTGTTAACAACGTAAAAACTAATTAAAACCAAATTTGTTTATGGCTTGGCTCCGAAGAGTTAATTGATAGGGTAGGTGGGTGGTTTTCGATAATTCAGTCGCTGGATTTAGCTGCCCGTTAGAATCTCGATTATACATGTACGCACGACGTCGATTAGCTGTCTCATGATAATTCGGCTATACACGCACACGTGCAAAAGCAAATAACAGCGGTTAGTAGCTTGATAAATCGGCAATGCGAATTGCCGACGGCAAAATATCGTGAGGCCAGGTATTCAGACATACCTATAATTTTGTCATACATTCGCAAGTACCCCGTTTCTGGAGGTATACTCGAGGTTTCTCGATTATAGACATAAATAGAGGTAATCGATCATCGTGAATTAAGAAAGTCGAAAGTACGTCACACGCTCATTTACAATTAGTGAAATTTACCGTCGGGTCTGCCGGTTACAATTCCACCGGGAATAATAATATTCCGTAGATTTCGACGTCGAGGGTAAATCCGTGCGAGAGGTTCAGGGGCCTTCCGTAGGCAGCGAGACGCCACGAGAAGACCCCTCGCCTTCGTTACGACAAAACTAGTAGTGCAGGCACGGTTATGGCCAGACCGCGAGGCGCCAGCAAATGCGAGCCAACGAAACGCGGCTGCGCGCAACCGGATATTTGCGGTTGCGGCGTGCCTGTGCATACGAAACACATACCGTGTAGGCGTAGTTACCCAAAATGCGACAGTGTCGATATAGAATACATTTTGCATACCGTGTGGAAAAATAAAGTTATATTATTTGTGACTGACCGATTCAACGGCGCCTTCTAACTCCCTGATGAAGTGATTTCGTTTATTTTCAGAAACTTGAGCAAGACGATGACGACGAGTATCTCAACTCCACCTGGGCCGATGGCGGCAGTTTGAAACGTCATTTCCAAGGTCTGAATAACATTTCGTGGAAGCCCCACTAAGCCCAAAGATACGCGGTTGAGTATCCTTAAGAGAAGAAACATGATAATATTAAATTGCATATGCGGAGAAGTGAATGAATTAATTTATACAAATTCTATCTAAATAATAAGATGATTCAGAAGAGAAAAAAAGAAAAAATTAATAACTATCAGCATAATTGACGTGCGCGTATAGAACGGCAAACGGAGCAATACGAATAACGAAAATAAATTATATTATTATATGCATTTCACACGGAGCTAAGGAATTGGCCGGAAAATAAATCATTATACGTACTAGCCGCGACCGCCTCGAGTATCGATCACCCGAACACGTAATCCAACCGACCACACTTGTCGAAATACTAAAAAAAAGAAAAAAGAAAAGACTAAGCAACACCGCAGAGTGTGATTCTTGTTGCTACAATTTTATTTTTGCGCAAAATATGCCAGCACATAACTGACGTAATAAAATCGACGATATTCATACGAACATACAAATAATAACGATAACAAAATATATACGCGTATAAATAAAAATTAGGGAATTTTATTACCTTGATGTATAATAATAATAATAATAATAGTAATAATAATAATAATAATGATTATGATTATGATGAATTGATTGGTTGATTGAAGATTATTACATAATTCTAAACTGAGACTGTGGTGCTACATAAGTTTGCCGTATAATAATGCTAAACGAGAAAACGGAGCTGTGGTATGCAATTATATTTTACTTGATTATATCTATTAATATTTGAGAACAGAAATCCTACCACACACCATGGCTAAACCAAAATCTCGCAGAAATATTCATCAACTGATTGCACGCCTGTAACAGACGATTAACTTCTCTTTCTCTCTTATCACTGCCTGTTTTGATTGACACTGAAGAAAAAGAAGAAAAAAAATCACAACAAAAAACGAAACAAGGATGAAACTTTTTCGATCAAACGCGTCTGTACGACTGTTGTGTAACTATTTTAATATGTATAAATATCCGTCACACTCAACGCTAAAGCGTTGACGTACATTTCCCGTTCTGCTGATCGCCGCCTTTTAAAATAATTAAATTAACTGATTAACCAATAATCATCTGCCATATACCGCGCGTTAATTAAAACCATATAAATATTGTATTCAATGAAAAAAACACGTGCAGGATAATTATTCTTTGTATTGCCGATGGTTTTTTTTTTCATACGTTTCTTCACGAATAACCATCGGTACACGCATAGATTATGAAATTAAACAAGCATTACTACACACGTGTTGGTGGTGGTGGTGGTGATAATACGAAGAAAAAAATATACAAGGAAAAAAAGTCATCGTGCTTTGATTTACCCCGTTTGATCAAAATATTCAATTAACGATTATGTAAGTAAAGAAACTTGATGATCTTCAACACCACCACATTACGCATTGTATTATATAGTTATGATAATACTGTATACTAAATAACGCATTTGCATGAATAAGTAAAACGGATAACGTCGCATATAATTAATTAAGTATCGAGAACATAATTTAAAGTACGCATAATTAGTTGAGCAAAGAAAAAGAAAAATTACTACGTACTATAATTGATAAATTTTAAACAAAAAAAAAAAAAAGTATACTTCGCTTGCTGTGTGAACGCGTTATGATATCCGCACCACTCACTGTGCATCGTTACACAAATTCTGGCCACCGGAAAACAAACGTACAACACCAATTATTAAATTATACCTACATATAGACACGACTACGACACGAGGATTAGTTTATAAAAGTGACAGTTTTCAGTTTTGTAATTACATTATGATATATTTTGGTTCTGTTTTTCGATTTATTAAAAAGCAGGTCACTTTTTTATTTTTTATTTCAAGAAACGAATTTGTACGCAAAAGGAATCAACGCAATTCTGCTTTCTGTGCTAATCGATAAAGTTATACAAAAACTTATCAAGATGTGAATTGTCGAAATACATATATATTTTTTTTTAACACAGCTCAAAACACGACTTGCACACAAAAACATACCGATACCACCCAGCACCCGCTACTAATAATCGATAGTTTGTAAAAGTAAAACTAAAAAAGAAAAAAAAAAAAAAAATTAAAAATAATCTTCTAAGATAAACATACGCGCGTAAGATGTTGCATTTTCAATAAAAGTAATCTTGTGTAAGCCATACAATAAATAATATATAATTATACGTTATTATTAACCTACGGGAAATAAGTGAATTGTTTTTATGAATTAAGAACAAGTTGTCTGTGATCTACAATAATAAATACTTAAAGACGGGGCGAATGAAAAAAAAAAAAAAAAGAAGAGAATATTGTATAAGTATTACAATTTAAACGTAAAAGTAATGAAGAGAATAAAAAAATTGAAAAAAATAAATTAACCAACACGTCATATATGCCGAAGTTGGTAATGCGGATCGTTTAAAAATAATAATTGTATGAGGGATTTCAGACGGGAGCAATATATTATATTATTAACGAAATGTATATCTACGCGAAAAACGAAATTAGGGGGGAAAGAAAAGCATTAAGAAAAAGATAAGGAAGATAATCGCATTTTTGAATCACTGCAAGGAATTATATATAAATAAGAATACACATTACGATCATAAAAAATTGAGGACACAAAGGGCTAAAGAAAAAAAAGGTAGATAAAAAAAAAGTCTAACATTGTATAGTTGCTGTTGTTAATAATCTGTGCTACTTTGCAAGGTAATAATTTCGCCAGAAAATTAAAAAAAAAATAAAATAAAATAAATGAATAAATAAATATAAAAAAAAAAAAAAATACGAACACAGAAATGCTTTAAAAAAAAATCTAACAATTTAACTAAAATGGGCGCTACCTTCAAACGTTAATATCATAATAGATAAGGAATATTAATATACATTATAGGTAATAAAATGGAGAGAAATAATAATAATAATAGTAAATAGTAATAATAATATAAACAGCGATAATTACAAATGCGCACGCGCACGAACACACACACATACACCACACGAATGATTACGAGCAAATTATTCTCACAGTGGCATAAATATAACATTATTAACCAGCGCGGCTACAAGACAGAATTGAGAAAAAAAGTAACAATAAATATACAAACGGAGAGAAAAATTTAAGAAAAAAAACAAAAAAAAAAAATTGTAATAAAAACTAAGATTTATAAAAAAGCGCAAACACCAAAATCGTTCCTTCCACCCGCTCCGGCCGTGTTTTTGATTGATTTTCTAATTACAAGGATAATTTTTAATTACACACGAATTGAATTTCACATGTATATTGTATAAATCAAATCGACTATTATATCTCATCTATACGCACCTCAAATGCAATTATACATGAATAAAGAATAACAGAAAATGTATTATAATTGTTTACAAGTGGAAACGGTATTGTTTCATACTCTAAATACATACATACGTACATATTGTGGTCACGATGTAATAATAAAATGAGTTGTCGAGTGTTACGGAAAATGCAAAAAAAAAAAAGTTAAAATTAAAAAATAAAATTAAAAAAAAAAAAAAAAAAAAACGTTCATTAATAATTTTTGTACCATTTGGCACGTACCTACGCGTTGAGAACAAAAAGAAAAAGAAAAGGTAAAACAACAACATGCATTTCGGCATGATCGCGAATTTATATTTATGTACAACACGTTCTCAATTTATTATGTAAATTATTAATTATAAAATTTCGACCGTTAAAAAATCAATTATACACATACATATATTATATATACATATATATATACCGATTAAATTTCGTGTGTGAAAATGTAATATACTTGGCTTTTTCTGCGGTTAAATAATAAAATGTTGTCAAGGCTTTCACCAAATGATTATTTCCTACACTCGGTCTGCATTAATAAGTTCTTTTTCCCCCCTCTTTTGTGCGTCAATTCAAAGTTTCCAGCTTTTCAGGCGTTCGGGAATTGGGGATTGGTAATTAACGATTAAAGTAGAAAAGGTTAGTAAATGACACGTGAAAATTTCTTTTCAACACATCAATTAACGGTTAATCTATGAAGAGTCTTTTTATTTCACTTTGTTTTCACGAAAACGTGATTACAGGTACTGTAGAGCTTCTCCATCCCAGCTTCGAGGACATCTTCCACGAAATAATGAATCGTACGCCATTTTTCACCTGTAAAATTATCAACAAATTTTGGTAAGCCAGAGTTCAGCTGCAGCCGAATCCTCAGACTGATCGAACAGAATGTGTCAGTGTACGAACGAAAAGTTGTCATCTTCTCTTATTCAGGACTCTAGCCAGTTTTTCATCATTTTGACGTACGTAAATTCTATTACCATCAAAATATCGGTAGAAGATAAAACAAAAAATTAAAAACTAAAAAATAATGTGTCATCTTACAAGATTCGTGCAGCCTTGCATCAAAGTTCACGTATTTTCCTCAGTTACCTGCGACAAAATAGAAAGCAAATAATCGATCAGACGGTGTTAAAATCAATCCTAGAAATGCGAAAGGGGTTTTAAAATATCGTCAGTACACGTTAGGTATATTTTAAGACATCAAAATAATCAGACCCGAAAGATGCTATCATCATTGAAGAAAATTATAGCGAACCATGTGAGTGGACGGTTGCAAAACTTTTACCTAAACTCAGGAAGAGATTCATCTTGGAAAATCCGTGGCACTCTGCATCGAAGTTCACACATTTTTCCCAGTCACCTGAAACAAAAAGAGGAAATAATCGATCAGACGGTGCTAAAGTTGTTTTAAAATATCGTCGGTGCACATTTCATATCATTTTGGGACATCAAAATAATCAAAGCCGAAAGGTGCTATCACCGTAGAAATAAATGACAACGAAACATGCGAGTAAAAACTTTTACAACTTTTCTCTCACCTCGTGCGGAAATTAGATTCCAATTTCCAAAGAATTCCGTTCAACGGTTCATGGAATTTTCACGTGTCCAAGTCGTAGATTAAAATCCCTGTAACAGAAGAGACGACAAAATTTTCAGAATCGCGAATAAGATTCGATGCATTTCGAGAGGATTGTTTTCTTCTATTATTGATTCAGAATAATACGTTGGGAAATTGTTTCATCAATGGTACTCAGACCCGAAAGATGTTTTCATCATTTTATAACAGATTATAATAAATTGTTAATTTTCAGCAATTATTTTTATTAATTCTGTTTCATTATTACCTTATATTTGTAGATCGTCGAAGACTCGTCAGCCACCTACAGCTATAATCTGTAACGACAGAAGAGAAAATTAACACGTGATTCAGTAACAAATAATTAGAACATATTAAATCCCCTTTTACAAGTATGACTAACGACATTAAATATAACAAGACAAATATACAACTGCGTTTTTCCGAATGTCCTTGAAATGTTAGACAAAGGAAAAAAAAAAACAAACCAAAAGATGTACAAGCTTACAGTAATGTTATTCCGCGATAGATCAACATTGGAATGCAAGTTTGTTGTACAATAACTACAGTAATATTATTCAAAGTCGACGGTTACAGAAATGTGAACACCTTTTTCCAATAGATTCCCTATAATAGACAATTGCAAAAGAATCACTTTTCGATAATTTCCTCGCCATTTTCTAATATCATATGCGGTAAGTTTAGTTTGACTTAAACGTTCATTTCGTGCGCGTTAAATCATGTGGAATATTTCAAGAAATTAGAGACTAGAAAATTAAAAAAAAACAGGTTATAAATTTACGGCAATATCGTACACACAAGTCCAACGCTTCGCATAAAATTTCACAGAGTTTCAAATAAATTCGTCGCTGTGATTTTGCTGGATAATAAAAGTACGTATAATCAATCAGTACAGAGTTGTTGCAAAATTCTCCCAGTTTTTGAAATCCTATGAAAAAATTTTCCACAAAAAACAAATCGCCGCTTTACAAAGCGTTAAAAAAAAAAAAAAAATCACAAAATGGTTTATACCATAATATGAAAAACCGATTGAATAAAATTATTTTCTCAATTCTGTAATTCAAGTCACAGCTAGATGTAAAATCAAATGATCTTCAAAAGTATGAAATTCAGCCAAAGCGCTCCAAAAATTGTCAATATAATTGCATCGCAAGTACATTTTTTATTCAACTTAATTTTCCATTTTTGTAACAACCCTGTTTTATCCGTCGAATAATCAGACTTGTAACAAATCTGAGCACGCAAAGGTACAAAGGGAAGAGGGGGAGGGGGACCGACATTCGGCAATCGTCAAAATCCAGGGAGGTCCGGGTTTATAGAAATCGTAGGTAAATCGTTTACGAGAGCTGAACGCGATTGTTCCGCAATTGACACAGACAATTAGTTGCCATCGTTCACAGAACTGGGTACAGAGAATTACTTTCTTTTTTTTTCTTTCTTACATTTGGTACAAACAGCATAAACCATTAATCGCAGTTTACAACGTTTGCAACCGGTAATTTTCTACTTCACGTATAAACTTATCCGATTAGCAGCAGCAGTAGCACAAAAATTCGCAATCGGAGAAAACTCATGTTTCGAATAACGAACACACACTCAGTCAGAGAACGTATTATCATTCAGTATATTGCCACTCGAATAATTGTTCGATGTTTTCTTCTTCGTATCATTAGTACTGCAAACACTTATTCAAATTGTTATAAATTTCAATTTGAGATTAAAAATAAAATATCGATTCATCTTCAAGTTTTACATACGTGATCGTGACAAAGTGTTTGCCGTACTGGACATAAATAGTTCCACATGTTCCCACCCCAAGTGTATAAAGTATAATTTATATAGATATACCTTTAATAACATTTTCGCAAATGCTACTCACCTCAGTAACAGTGGGGGTTCAATGAATAGTTCATTCAACATAGTAAGAGCCTATATCTTGCGATTGCAGTCTCTCCTCCGCTAAAGAACACTGCCGCGATCAACCATTTGGATCACATAATAATGTTGAAACTGTAAACATAGGTATCTGGGCAAAGAAGTCACGGGGTCATGAAAAACACCCAAAGTGTTTTCGTCTCAGGGCTTTCGGTCAGTTATACACATCAGTACTTCTATTCGAATCCAGAAAAATTTTCCTGCGTAGTCGAGAAGTTGACAAGTTCACACATCAAGAAAAATTGGTTTACAAATTCAAGCGATCCTGAAGTTTAAATGATTTCTCAAAACTGACGGTTCAACTGGTAGATTATCGAATATGGGAAAATAGAAGAAAAAAAGGTATTAAAGAAAGCAAAAAATAAAAAAATAAACACGATCAAGAGAAAATTGTGTTAGATTTATAAACGAAGTACAAAGTTATATTTCAGAAAAATTTTCTAGCTTCAATAAGATGCATGTAAGCACAGTGAACAAAGAATATGTTGTTACAAAGAAAAATTTCAGTAAAGGAATGATTGCAAAATTGATTGTAAAAATTGAATTATTAAATGGAAGTTTTTTTTTTTTTTTTAAATGTTTTTTGTTTTTGTTATACAAACATTACCACCCTATATCAGCGATGCTTTTTCCACATTGTAGATTGTTGATTCCCTTATAAGCCAAAGTTGTAAAATAAGAAAAAAAAAAAAAAAAATAAAAAATTCTCAAGTTCCAGAGAACAGGAAAATCGACGGAAATGTTTGAGTGTCTCCTCTTCTTTGATCGTTTCAACATTTAACACACATGCACACAGCAAAGATTTCCAATTATCGATGCTGCGAAGCGTGTTCTTTGTTACACGCATAAGCAGAAACTTTGAAGTTACGGAAGTTTGTTCTTAAAAGTTTCTTCGAGTCCATAAATCTTCGGCCGCGTAGATTGTGATAAATAATAAATTCTCTTCGTGTTAATGTTAAATTTCATTGATAAAATGTCACGCTGAGATACATCATTTGCAAATATTTATGCACGTTTGCAATCAGAAATTTCATCAAGCTCCAGTCGTTTTTCTCAGTGATTTCGCAAACACGCAAAACGTGACTCCAGATAAAGTACAATATTTACAGCTTGATAACGAATATTTTTTTGCAATAACAAAAATCACACGCCATATTGAAAAGTTCATCTGAAGTCACGTATAGTACAGAAATACGCAACAAGCGTAATTAGAATATTTTCATCATTTTTGCAATATCAATCAATCGAATTGATGAGATTGATTTGCAAACATTGGCGTTATGAGTAATGAGCAAGAAATAGATGAACTCCGATTTTTTTAGTGACGCACAGTTTTTTTTTTTTTGTTCTCTAACTTTATTAATAAACTTTTAAATTCATTTTTCTGTGAGAAAAAAAAACAGGTCTCGGTATCACAGATCGAAATTATCCATGACTTAATATCAATCTCGTGATAATCAACCCGAAATATTTTCTCGCTGGTTGAGATTTACGTGTTTTAATTCCATTACTAAGTTTTAATTACGGTAATTGTTGTTTTCAAACTTATATATATATACATATATATATATATTTGTATATATATATACGTGTATGTAATCGAGAAAGGAATAATAACATTATTTCCAATTTATGCTATGGATGGTTATTCAGTAACCTTCATTCGAATCAGTCATTCATCTGATAAAATTCATTACAGAGGATTTGACTTTTTTCAAATTTACTATATACGAACTATTTTTTTGTTTTTTTTTTTTTACTTTTCGATATACTCGATGACGGATATCGATATCAATACTATTTCGCCTCGTATTCCTTTTTTTTCTTCAAATTATGTATCGTAACAAAACATTCAAGTTAGATATCCACATTGTTGATTTCAGTCAAAATTAATACCTCCACACTTACACACTACTAATGGTAGTTATTATTTGTATAATATATATAAAGTACAACTTAGTAATTATTAATAATACAGTCAAGTCACGTCGATTATCTATATATTCTTCGTGATTCTAAGGTCGTAATGATAAATGAGCCGTCAAATTGAAGCTAAAAACCAGATCAATTTTCAGCTGAGGAATCCGTGGAATGGATTGTTTTTTACACCCTGATTTCAATCAAACGTTTCGGAAGTAAATTCGACAAAAGATCTGCATTTTATAACTTTCGCAAGTAGTATCGAAATATAATTTTCATCGTTGGTTAATAATAAAACGTTGAGGGGAAAAAACGTACTCTGCTGGAAGAGCAGCAACAGGGTAGCTTTTTTTCCTTGCAAGTTAACGACGATAGCAATGATCTTGTCATCATCGACACCGCAGTGAACGATTGATAAGTTTGGTTTACATATTTCTGTTCTTTTGTCAAGATAGTTTAACAAAAGTAACGAGCTGTGTTGTTAACAATGTAAAAAAAAAAAAAATTATGTGTAAAACGGGAAGCGGCTGAATGACCAAATAACGATATACGAGAGAATAAACTTAATAAAAGTATCAAACAGAGTTCCGTCGATTTAATTTTTTTTTTTCTTTTCTTCTAGTACCTGATAAAGTTCTCGTGTAGCACAATACACGCCCCTAGATCCATATAGTAGTAGTAGGTAGACATGTACGAGAAATATTTTCACATTTCATAATATCGTCAAAGTCGACGGAGACGAAGATTTCCTAGGTAGCGATACACGGACTTCGCTGAAATGTTTACGGCGCCGGGCTATGTACGATAAAATTTCAACCCCTCCACCCCACCCAGTTTCTTCGATACTTCACCAAGTCCGAAGACTCGATTTTCGATCACAAGTCAACACCTTCCTGGGTATAGAAAGTCTTCGATTTATGATATGCCGCAGTTCGTCAACTTGTCCAAATTCTGGGTATAAAATTTAAAACATCGTTCGAATTCCATACTGCATATTTCACTGCACAAGAATAGAAGTATTACAACGCGTTCGGATATCGAAGGATTATCGCGTATTATAATATATCCACAGTACGAAACGATTGCGTGTAAAACTGAGCTAAAAGTGGGATCGCGAGGGGGAAAAAAAAAAAAAAAAAATAAAAGAAATAATAAACTTTCCGTCAACTCTTGGATCTCTGTCGGCCTTATTATCTTCTTCCTTTGCTCCTTCTCCTTCTTCTTCTTCGTCATCTCATCTTTCTCTCCTCTCTCTGTCGTTAGTATCAATGTTCATACTTTAGGCGATTGCGATTCGTCATTCCCGTATCAATATCGCCTTCGCTTGTTAGGATAATCGTCGGGTCGACCACGGTCGTTTCCTTGCCAGCGGGGATTTCCCCCGCCGCCTCCGCCACCGCCGCCACCGCCGCCGCCGCCGCTACCGCCCCGATTGTTACCGATGTTACCCATGCTTCCCATATCGACCCTCATGTCCATCAAATCCATTATTTGACCACGGTCGTCACTATAACCGCCGCCTCCACCGCCGCCGCGACCCCCGCGGTCCATGTTATTATACGCGTCTAGGAAAGACTTTGGATCCTGTCATGGACGAAGGCCATTTTGTTTTCATTTTATTTCGTGACGAACGATAGCGCGATCGACCAGAATAACGTGTAAAGACGTGGATGTAAATTACGGGTTTTGGAAGTTATGATTAAACATAATCGCGGAATCGATAAGCATAGATTTACATCGTGGCATACGATGGAATGGTATTTTTTTTTTTTTTTGTGTTTACCGTTAAAAACACATTTCATAGTTCATTCACAGGCAGTGACCATCCGTGTTTGACAGCAGCAGAGAGGTTCATCGGTCAATTTCACATAGAAAAGAAATGGGAAAAAATACAATGTTAGAGAGTTGTTTCTCGACGAATGCGAAATGTAAATATCTTTCGACAGAATCAGAATTATTCGTGCCTCTAAGATCGTGTCACGTACTTGTAACTAGTCGTGCCACTAAATTTATTTTCCTATCAATTAATTTCCATCAACAACTAGTATTTTATCACACGTGTAAAATAATTCACACAGAATCAGAGGACCAAGTAAATGCCTAACACAACCAAATAGCTGTCTATAAGCGTACAGACAATACCAACTGCGATTCGACGAGTAACCAAGATATGGATATCGAGAAATTGACAAGATAAAATCTACGGATGATACATAATACTTGTTCAGACATTACAAAACATTTCCTGAAAAATCGTAAAATGATATCAGATGTGGATTAAAAAAAAATGATAGTTTCTTGAGCTGGAAAGCGATGTGAGCAGCAAAGAAACTTGATCAGGGTCTTCTAAGCAAGCTCTTCGCAAATTTCAAGCTCTGAAAAAATCATCTTTTTCGTATGAAAATGTAAAGTGTTGCTTAAGAGTAAGATACAAGAGATGGGGGGGGGGGAGAAGTTCGCTCTTTCACAAATCAACTAACGCTTCGACGATACAGGCGTTTTTTTTTTTTACATATAAGTGGACGGTGTTGATCGCGTAGGTACAAGCAGTATCAACGTGAAAAAAAAAAAAAAAATCAAGTATCCAACGAATTTTTCACATCGAGCAGAGCAGAGACGAGGGTCAAAACTCTCTTCACAGCAGTTGGGACGTGGTTAAGCATTTCTTGGTCCACGTACGGTAAGACTGATCATGGAATTACTGAGCCACAAATATAAATTCAATGTATTAATGAATGCAAGAAAAATATTTTGAACCACACCTGTCTAACAAAAAAAAAAAATAATAATAATTGGACAGATAATGTCCCGTAATTCCATGATTTTCGTCCAAGTTTTAAATAACCATCCGAATAGATATAAACAAGATACAGAACTGACTGTCTGCAACCATATGGAGAGGCCAAACGTAGCATTGCATGTATAGAAATTGCACACGTTGTCACAGATAGTACTTGCTTTTCTGTGTAGCGCTTTATTTTTGAATGTCGCGAACGGATTATGTTTTCTTTTTATTTTTTAAACGCGGTATTCACAACTGGCGTGAAACTGTTATGTAGAATGTTAATTTTCTTCAGCATGATAGGCGAGGTTGTGTTCGCGGGTGAGCAAAAGTAATCGGCTAAGCATCATCACACGGTTAATTTTTTGTTCTTCTGTTAAAAAAAAAATTTGTATTTTTTTTTTTTTTTTTTTTGCCTTCAAATAATGCGCCTGGGGTTCAACATATATCTACGAAAAGATTTAAAATCACTCAAATTTTACGAATATGTTGATGAGTACTTTTCATCAGGTCACAGCAATCAGCAGCGGAGAGATAACAGTGGTAAATAGAAATGGTAATCAATGTTTCGAAATAAGTAGATTAATACCATCTACTTTACCACGTCAAATGTTTTCCCACCCTAAGGTTAAAACTTTCTTTTTCCTTCTCAATCGCACACTAGAAGATGACGTTGGATGCAAAGTGGAATTAAAATATATATATGTATATAATATATCATATATATCAAAGCATATCCAGTGTCGTGTAGGCACAAAAAGGTTAGCGCGTCATTTTTGTTTAATTCGGGGGTATTTATACACATGCACGTTTTTTATATGCCCGAAGACAAGTTTTTTAAACATATTTCTGCAAACTTTATACTGCCTTGTTTCCCTTCATCTTATTATTCACGGCCATCAATTAGGCTACCTTTCAACGTGGACAAAAAATGTGCGATGTTCTGCGGTATAAAAATTAATCATCAATTCAATTGCATCCCGAAGATTTTTATTCATGCCGAGCACGCCTGAGTGAGACTTTCTCGTTCAGTCTCGAGCGAGAGCGACGATCTCGCATTGTAATAGAAATTAATGCTCGGTGACCCCTCCATATGTTTCAGTTGTTGAACTTCGGTGAAATCGTCGTTAATGTAATATTATATTTATCAAGTACAGTTCATTGAGATCGATAAGCGATTGTGTATAAAAATTGGTTTCTTTTCTTGTTGCAGACAATAAAATTCTGTTACACGTCAAAAACGTCTTATTAATGAAATAGAAAAGTACTGTGCAAAATTACGCCATCAGATAATTCGCCAGTAATAATGCCTTGTTCACTTTTCTCCTTAAAGTGTCATGCAGAAATACTATCTTTCACGAGTACACGCAATAGCGGAAAATTAGTAGAAAAAAAAAAAAGGAAAAATATCTTCGCAATAAATGGCCGAAGCTATATCTCGATGCTCGGACAAGATCCAGTTCATATATAAACTGGACTCGAAATCCATTCTCATCTTACAAATCTTTCAGATGCTTCAGGTATATTCGATAAAAATTAAAAAATTACAGTGGAGACCAGATGAAAAATTTAAAGGGAAAAGAAAAAAAAAGAAAAAAAAAACTAGACAGGTGAATTCGAAAATTCAACTACGATTAAATTTTGTAAACAGAGTTAATACATTACCACTGGCAAGTTGTTTCCGCCTGAAATAGAAAAACAAAATTGACATTGCTTACTTGGTTCTCGTAAGTTTGGATACATTCGCGAGTCTTTCGTGTTTTTGTCTCCAAGTTCTTACTTATTTTTAATGATTTTACTGTTCAAGTTATTCAACTTTTACTGTAATAATAACATGTGCCCAAACTTTTGGCACATCGCAGAACCATAAAGTAGGTTTCAGGATGCTTCCTAGCCGGGTTATGATTTTGCTATTCCCTGTTTTTATTCATATGATTTCTGGCACTTAGAATCTTCAATCAGCAAAGAAACAAGCGTGGCGTCAGGGATTTTTTTCACGTGACATTTTATTCATCAAGTAGCACAATTCGAAAATACTAAACAACAAGCTCAATCGTGACCATTCATGTTAAGTTGAAAAACACTCACCGTCTGGTTGACCAAATCCGTCGCGGTCATTCACACTGATGGCATCATAATTTTTACCACCAATGCTGCCAGGGCCTCCCCCTCCACCTCCGCCGCCGCCGCCGCCGCCGCCGCCGCCGCGTATGGCTTGTTCCTGTAGGATGAAAATTATTTTTCAAAAATTAATAAACCGCATCACTGTGTCAATGTATCAACTTATCAAGGGAACAAGAGTCATCTACCGTAAAAGGGAAATTTTTGAATACAAGTTTGTTTACCTGCATAAAGAGATTATTCTCTTGCTGTCGTCTGTGTAATTCTTCCTCCTGCCGCCTGATACGTATCGCCATTTCTTCCTGTTGTCTCCTCCGCAGTTCTTCCTCACGTGTTCTTTGCTCCTCGGCTTGTCTCTCCTTCATCTCCCACTCTCGCTTTTGCCTTTCCCTGTCAGCTTCGCGCATTCGCAACTCTGTGGTCCACCGGAGAAAAAATTTGATCAAGAAGTATTCTCGACTTTGAGGACAGTTATCAAATCAAGACAGTTCAGACAATATTCAGAACTTAAAAAGCAGCCAAAATAATTTTATCATGTTGATCAAACGGTAATTTTTTTCATCATTATCGCACAGTCAGGACATGTGTTGAAATTCGAGCAAGTTATTCCCATCCACTCACGTTCGCGTAGTAGCTCAGTCTCGTGTTCATATCTGGCAAACTCCATCTGTGCTTCAAGCTTTTCTTCCTCCATGGCCATTTCTCTCTTCAACGCCTCTTCCTTCTGTTTGTAAAGTTCGTGGAGCTGCTTCCACCTAGTGCCGTACTCATGTTCAAAGCTACCGATCTGTGCAAATCTCGGTCCAACTTCACGAGCTTTATAAAATTCTTGATTCTTACGGGGTAAATTTTTGTCTGGATAACCGTCTATATCATCTTGCTGCTCAAAAGGTTCGACGACGACCGGTCGGAGAGAACTGCGGTAAAATAAATCAAGTTGTCGCATTTCATGAAGACACAAAAAAGAAAGACTACAACCTTCACAAATGTATTTTGACACACTTACGCAGTAAGGAAGTAACATCCTTCGCTACATTTCCTAAGCGCCAGTTGTGCACCTGGTTTTCTACAATATTCAACTATTCCCTCGCCCATACTTTTTCCTCGGTCATCTACAATAACTGTCGCACGTTCAATCTCGCCAAATACACTGAACGCTCTGTCCAAGAGTTCATTCGACACCCAAGGAGTAAGATTCTTGACTTTAATAGCTGACGAATGCGGGGCAAAGCGTACTTTTATTGCACGACCTTTTCGCATCGAGCCATCCAGTTCATGCTTTGCTTTTTCCGCATTAGCACGGAAGTCCTACATAACACGGGGGGGAAAAAAAATACCGAATGTTATTATTGTTATAAACTAGTGAAAACATCGGTTTAAATTCATAAAGAATCAAGTCATAGCAAAATAATGCAGCCAAATGATTATTATCATCGTGAAGTCAAACGGTAATTTTTTTAATCACATAATGTGGCGATAGGTTGTATATTTGGAAATTTCAAGAAATGTAGAGCATATATCACCATTCTTAAGAATGCGAAATTCTTCTCGTTATTCACAAACATTTCTGAAACTTCTCCAAACGCGCTGAACATAGTTTGAAGCTCTTCCTCTGTAACGTCGTTGGTAAGGTTACCAACGTACAAACGATTTCTGCCGCTGAATTTTTTCTCTGTTGTATCTTGGGGCTGTAGCTCATGCGTCGGCCCGCTCAAATTTATTATACGTTCCATTAGGCGATCCTGCATGAAATACAACGTAGTTGAAGTTATTACCAAGTAGAACGGCGCTCAAAATTGCAACCGAATTTGTTACTTATTTAACAAATTGTGTCCATACTTTCGGCACACAGATAGACATTGACGAGTCAAACCATGTTTCCTAGCCGGACTTTCTTTAGTATTCCCTTACGATAAATCTATGATTTGGCACTACTCGGCAAACATGAAGATTTGCAGTAGCGTGGCGTCAGGGTTTTCAACTTGCATGTTCGCAACACGCGCACAACTTTGATCGGTAAAACTCACGTCTTGTGACCTGCCACCCATCATTCCTCGATCTCCGCCACGACCGCCTCTACCTCCACGGCCTGGCCCTCCTCGTCCGCCACCAAGGTCAGACATGGATATGTCCATACTGCCGTCCATTGAGTCATTCATTTTCACCTGATATTAAAAATACTGAAAGTTTGGACGATTTCCTATAACTGTTTGCATTGTGCGATGAATGTAGCATGGAAAGAATTGTCGTTAACTTTCCTATTTTTCATTTCGATTAACCCTTATTTACACCGATATCTCGAGAATATAAGAACAATCTCGGTGTGGGTAAGAATTCTTCTAAATTACAAATAAGTATTTTAGGGGTCAGAGTATTATATTGGGGATGAATGTAAGACACGTAACGTAGAGTCACTCTAGCAGGTCTGAACCAGCGCAACGTGCCGGTCGAGATCCAACACATCCAAACATTGACAAAATGGACTCCAAGCGCGGAGCAACGTGGAGTGTGTGATCGATATAAGGAACAGGCGATTGGTTTATCAATAAATACGGCATTCTGATCATAGTCAAAGGTTTTTTACACCCGCATAAACCTTTCGCACCGATATGAAAATCCGGAAAAATGAGATCGGAAGAAACAAAGATGCATAATCGCGTTGGGCGGAACACGAGCGTGCCGCCTTACGACGCCATTTTGTGTTTGTCAATTCCGTGCGACCGACGCGCAGATAGTTTTCAGGGGATTAAAAAATCAATAACCTTTAACGAATCTTTAGCCGTAGGAAAAATTGGTGTACATGGTATCAAATCAAGCCCAATTAAAATAAATAGTGAAAGACTGTAAGCTTCGTGATCGATTTACTCTCAACATATACTTTCATGTTTGGTGGGGAAAAAAGAAAATGTCGCTTTCCTCGACCTCGTAACAAATGTAATAGCTTTACCTGCACGTCATTTCTGGGTCCTGGACCACCGCCGCCTCCGCCTCCGCCTCCTCCTCCTCCTCCTCGACCTCCAGAAAATCGGGATCCTTTCCTACCTCGAGGTCCGCTGCCGCCACCGCCACCACCGCCACGTCCACCGCCGCCAGGTCCGCGTTGATTATCGTTCGTGTTTTCAGGCGGGACGTTGTTCGGGGTTTCGGATTTAACACTGGGAGCATCAGCGCCCGACATGATTCCGTTGCAAGGTCAACGGCCGGATGATGGTGGGAAAAAAGCTTCGCGTAGCGCGGAGTCAACTCCGTTGTTGGACTACGTTCGCGACGTACGACGCGTCGACACTGAGGTGTAACAACGAAGAGAAATGGCAACGCCGACGCGAGACGAGCCTGCCGGCTTTTCCCCCCTCTACAACCGCACCGCGAGGCACGACGGGTAGCGCCGTTCTCGATTTCTATTAGCTGACGGCTTCGAGGCTTTCGCTTTTTATTGGCTGACGGCTCCGACGTTCTTACGGAAACTACGTTAATCTATTCCGGCTTGTATTTCACCCGGAATTATCGACGAGAATGGATTTCGAACAAAATATAAATGTTCGACGACGTGTTTGCGCTGCGTTTATTTTATCGTAGTAGACGAATGATCGTCGTAGCTGAATTACATGCAGCACGGACTTCGACTTGATCGGCGCCATTTTTTCAAATCATCGCTAAAGCCCGACATCAGCTCGATTGGCTCGATTCCATTCTACTCGATGAATTCGAACTAGAAAAGCAAGGATATTTAATTACGGAACGAGTTTCCTACTCCATATGATTCGTTGAACCAAGTAGATGGAATCACGAATGAATACTTCCGTCATCGTTGCACCGCTCGTAGTACTTGCGTACTTATTCCTTTTTTCTAAGATTGCCCAAAAAATATTCCCTCGCTGTATTTCCGTATCGAATAAACACAAAAAATTTTATCATAAAGCGTTTAGTTTCACAGAAGTATCAAAAGCAGATATCCGAAGCATGGAGAAATAGCCACGACTATATGTTTCGCAGACCTTATTATCGGCCTAAACTGCATATCGAGACCCGATCAGATCGTGACATCTATAATGCATGTAATCCGAGTAGCGTGCTAGCTCCTACAATAGCGAGTATAGTTCGGCATGAAAAATCATCGGCATAATCTGTTATTCTCTTGACAATAGATGCAAATACGTGGAGGGAATGCAAAAAAATGTTGTATGAATAGTTAATAATCTTGGTTCTCGCAGCAGGGGTAAAAGCAGTTAGCAAGACCGTTTATCGAACGGGCAGATCGGGCGGGTGATTTAAGTGGCGGTGAATTAAGGTCAGACTTGTGATCCGAAGCGATCAAGCATATGCCCCTAAAGTGTTACAACTTATAGGTATGTACGTACGTACGACTTCCATCCCCCGGCGTTTTTTACGGACGCTGCTGCAGTTCATTTTGCCGTAGTAGGCGCAGTCGTTGGAGAACTGGTACGGATAAAAATCTCAAGAGAGTTACGTCTGCATCTTATATCTGCTGGCCAAACTCGCCGCTGGCATTGTTCCCTGCAGTAGGTCACATCTCAGGAGAGAAAACAGTGCCTACGAGTCTTTCTTCGAGAAAGGTACATGCAGGTACCCCTCAGGATTAATGCGCCAAACTCGTTTTGGACTGTAGTTCTCCGTATTGTTTAGCATTGCCGTAATAATTTAAGATGCCACTCGAAAAAGGTCTAATTAGCCGTTCGCGAATCAACAGCAAATCGTGCCTAACAATTCCGCAGTTGGCTGTTCTCGTCTTTCACCCGAAAGATTAATCGTCTCGGAGACATTTGGATAACAGTTTTTTTTACCGAAATAGGAGTATCGCATCGCCTTAATGTCCCAGTTTCGATTTCGGTACTGATTTTCATGAGAAATGATTAATTAGACCACGATACGAAAAAAATAAACTAATATGCATACAAGTCCGTGGTAGCGACCTCTAAATATTTGCCTACCTCCTGCACATTTTGCAACAATTTATTTATTCAGTATTGGTCACAAATTTTCCGAGTAGCACCGTGGAAATAGAAAAAAAAAAAAAAAAAAAACAAGTTATAAAACGAACCACCCTAAATCGTACGCCCGATATGCAATGAAATCTGAATTTGTCGCGATCAATAAATGATCGTATATATCCAATCGGAGAATTCCGTAGTCGGAATAGTTTTTATTTTGCGTAGTGTCTTACCGGATTGCGACGGTGAGCAGCAATTTCATTTCACCCCTGGCAATTATTTTTTACTCCCGTATAGTATAACAAAGACGATACGGCATAATCCCGACACAGCCACGCCTATATCGTTTCTGCACCGCACCCCCGGGAACCACATATCTGCGTATAATTGAATATCCCAGAGGGTATTTTTCCACCTGTAAATAAAATCTTTATCCACGCACTGGAAGATAAGCGTACAGTAATTTTTTCATAAAAATGGCGAGCTTGAAGAGATGCGATAACTTCGCACGGCTATACGCGAAGAAAAAACAAATTTGTGAAAATTCGTTTTGGGAAAAAAATCATCTCCATTTTTCCATAGCAATTTTCTGCACGATCTATCGTCATAGTTATTATTATTATTATCATCATTATTATTATTATTATTATTATTATTATTATTTAAACGAAGAAGAGGGGGCAAAACAATTTCCGTTTATACAAGTTGTACAAGACGACCACCGCCGTAGTATACCTGATCGTTTCTGCACAGGGGAATGCGATTTTCGCGGGCTGGAATTTGGCATATTTGAATACCAAAACAGGCACGCGCAATCCAAACACGTACAGACACCGTGTATAAAATTATGCTTATTCGCGACACCGAGGCTTATCGCCGAGGTCGTAACTGCGGTTTTCAGTTTTTCTTCTAAACGGGAACGACGAGTTATAGATGTGGGTGTAATACCAGCGATACAGGAGACGTCGTGGGCCGGATGCATGCAGGTGATCCCCGGTAATCCACGTTACACAACGAATAATCGCCGTAGAATAATTGTCGCTTGGAGATGTCACAGCGATTAATTCGACGATTCCGCGAGCGATGAATAACTCGAGGAATTGACTAAGAAATGGAAAAAATTAAGTCGGAATGACAATGATCGACCGCGCTCGGGTATAATGATAAATTTATTAAGATATAGGGTGGTGAGGGGCGGGGGTGGGTGAAGCCAGGTGAGAATGTGGAAGTGGAGGGCAGGCAGACAGGCAGCGACAGTGGGTCGCGAGGCTCAGGAGTGTAAACAAGAGGAGTCCTTTGGGGGGCGCATGCGCCCGGGGACCCCGCCCTGTCGCGAGGGGAGAAATTTTCGAAGGCTGTAGTTTCTCTGGTCTCAGTACGCGAATGCACTCGCGACCCGCGGGACGCCGAGTCCTCGTAAAACGATGATAAATTATTGAAACCAGAGTTATACCGCCGCTTATGTCATTCGTATCAGTGACAAGTTTATTACGGAATCGATCCGCATGTGTGCACGAGGCGTTTGTCACGGATGGACAAGTGCAGCGCGACGATATTCGAGGAGGAGGATGAATTGAAAGGAGGCCCGTTGCTCCGATAAACGAATAGAGTCAAATTTGTAGCGAAATAGGAAAAAAAAAAAAAAAAAAAAAAAAAAAAATGGAAATAATTGACAACGAGTAGTTTTTTCAACCCGCAGCAGCGTCGCAGTCGAAGTTTAATAGAAAAGAAAATTCATTTTTATTCGCTACACGTCGACCGCGCGCGTTATAATATCGTGCGATGATCGCGTGTCTGACCGATGAAAACGCTTCTGTACGTTGAGAAGAGCGGAAAAAATAAAATAAAACAAAATAAAACAATAATCCACGTCGTATCCTGCCAACTGTACGTAGCTTTAAAGTATAGACGATATATTTTTTAAATTTGAGCAACGTAGATGAAACGGGAAAAAAACAAAACGAGAAACGTAATTTGAAAGGAGAAAAAACTGCGTCGAATAACCTCCTTCGATATAATTCAACCGTAGCGAAGTTTAGGGAAAATCAGGGGGTGACGGTTTAAAGAAATTCGCAAGCATGCCGCCGTCGGTGAATCGATATTTCAAATACCCGACGAGTTAACGAAAGCTTTTACTCAGAAAAAGAAAATATTAACCTTCTCAATCGAGATGAACGAGATGGAGAAGAAGGATTCAAGGAAAGGGCCGAAAAAAACCCTTAACGAAGCTGTGTAACCGCTTTCGAACAGCCGCGGTTGTGTACGAAGTTACGAGGAGCGAAAAAAGGAGGTGGAAAAAATCGAGAGGATGACGAGGCAGCGGAAGCCATCCGTGTGAATTATTTTTTAATCAAGCCGCCCCCGTTCACGTTCAAGCCAATACTTAGGTACGCAACGTATACGTGTATGTATGCATACAAGATCTTGGAGCATCTTGAAATCCTCTTAACGTTGATTAAAAAATCATAAATCAAATCGCCGAACCGCCCACCTCGTTGATTGGCGCTATATCGAATCATGCCCTCGATAATAATTTTTCATCCCGTCGGAATATAACGTACCTGTGTATACACGTATACGAGTATACGATCCTCGCGGATCTCGATCAAGCATCGTTAAACTTATCGAAATGAGCGGGTGAAAAGGATCGCTTTCTTTCAAAACACGACGCGCGATATCCTTGATCGAGGGACGAACAATCGAAACCGAAAGGCCTAATTATGCCCGACGACCTAATTGCGGTATCGGACTATCGTAAGAACACGTCGACCTAAGAAACGAGAAGAAGAAGAAGTAGGAAAATTTACAAGGCGATAAGAGTTTGAAGGCGAGAGATAAAAAATAAGGTAAAACAACCGAGTTCCCGCCCAAAAGAGAAGCGACCGAAATCGGAGTCCCTTGATTCAAATGAGTCCTCCGACATCGGCGAAAGGATCGGCGTCGAGCCAAACCACGTAACGACGCGTCGACGGGAAAGAAAGGCTGCGGTGTTATGCGTGGCAGCAGCTCGGAGCTTTTGCTTGACTCGAGTGCGGCTCGCGAGAGTGAAAAGTACGAGATTCAGCAGCAAGAACTACGACGTCGCAAGCTGTTCGAGCTCGGTTTCGGGGCGTCGCGGCGCCGACCGCCTCGGCGAACCTGCCGTCAGCGGTTCAACTTCTACGCGACGTCGGCTCTGGCCCTCGTGGCGACATCCGGGGGAGCGGCCCTCCTCTTCCTCGTGCCCCTCTACGTCGACCCGGCAATCAGCACCCTGGCCGCGGACTTTTCACCCCATCCTGTAACCTGCACGACCTCCCGACGCGAGGACCTCGCCGGTCTTTTCAACTGTTCCTGGAGCTCTTGCCGCGAGGGATGCACCAGCGACGTCTACAGGTGCACCCACATCTACGTCACCTACGCACCCTGGAACAATTCGTCGTCCGGGAATTATTCCGGCGAGGAGATCGACGCGGGAACGTCGCCCCCGGTCGACCTCGGAACGCCAGGTGAGTCGAGAGAGAGAGAGAGAGAGGGAGAGAGGGGAAAGAAGAAAAAGAGAGAAAAATTGCCTGGGATTTGTCTCTCGGCTGGCCGAACAAGGCCGCAGGGTGAGAGGATTAAAAAATTAGGGGCGAAAGGTGCCGGCCGAGTCTCTGAACGTTGGATAGTTTTTCTCCCTCGAGGTTTAACGGACGTAGCTTGGCGGTTGGCGAGAGTAAAAAGAGGGAGGGGGGATAATATCATACACCGCACACTTTATAAAACGGTCTGATTCAATTAGCGAGAGTGGGCTGTGCAGCCGATCCTGGATGTGAGCCAAGTCCGAAACCGAGAGTCAAGGTTGCCGAGATTCGCGGTGTTGGGATCGTGCTGGTATGAGGATAGAGTTCGGAAGACGCTTCTGATGGTGTTCGAAAGTCTAAGACTATACTTACGAGTATCTTTCTCGCACTCTATCCTTGTACGTACCTTACGGTTCCGGTACGTCCCGACAATACCGGTCAGAAGTGAAATTTTCTCTTCTTCATTGATCTTAATTGATCAATGGAAGAAAATTTAGCTTTATCGGATGAAGTCTCTTTTTGTATAAATCGGAACGATATTTCGTAGTTGGAGAAAAATTATCCATTTTCTCAAACAATTGTTGTAAATAGCAGTCGAAGAAACTCCGATTTTGCATCTAAATCACATCTATTCGCAAATAATAATTAATAATATACTTTAAATGCAAAAGAATCGATGAACAGAGTTTGGTAAACGAATATTTTTCGGTACTTGTTCGATTTTCGTACGGACTTTCTCGTATCAAACCCTAAACTTAATCTCCCATCGTGCTCTCGTTATACGGCCGCTGATAACGTTAATAACGATAAAGTCCGTCGCATCTCGGTAAAAACGCTTTCCTTCTCCAGCAAACCTTACAAGTAACAAATAAAGCGTCTGGCTATTATTCGATCTTCGAAACGGACATTTGTTTATCCCAATGGAAGATGAAAAAAAAAAAAAAACAATATTCCGTTTCGTTGACCTCTCTAATCAGCCAGCGCCACTGCGACGCTTTGCGAAAGAAATTAATAACGCGAGAAATTCTATCCTCCAAGTTATGACTTATTGATTTTCTTCAGCCACGGATCTCGTCGGCGAGGTTGAGGCGATACTGATGGTTAACATAAAGGGATGCGGCTACCCGCCGATAGTCGACTGCGAAAACTTCACCAAGGAGCTCGGCTTCGAGGGATCCAAGTTCCCCTGCCACTACAGTCGCGTTAACGGGAGTATAGTGATGGCCGACTACAATCGTGAGGCCCAAATCGCGACGATTATGCACTTCTTTGCCGCACCATTCGTAGTGACTTTGGCCACCAGTGTTGCTCTTTGTGTTATGCATTGTGACTGCAGATGTGCCGCTCCTCCGAGACACCCTCAGAGAACCATGCGGAGGCCCAGGATCGACGATCTCAGGTGAGAAACACTCGCGTCGAATTGCCTGACTCATTTTTTAACCTTTCTTTTTTGTTTGTCAGTAGAGGTCGCTACCAATTGTTGTAATATTTTTTGCGTACACCTTACAGACTTGAATTTTCTATTATTTTTTTTTTTATTCGTATCGCGGTCCAATCAATCGTTCACCGATCGCCGGCAAACCGCGTCTAACAATTCCGCAGTTGGCTTTTCTCGTCTTTCGTCCAAAAGACTAACAGTCTCGGAGAAATTTGGATGACAGTTTTTGTCACCGAAATAGGACTATAGCGTCACGTTGATGTCCCTGTTTCGTTTTCGGTACTGATTTTTATGAACAATGATTAATTAATGACAATAATAAATTAATACATATACAAGTCCGTAAGGTGCGGACATAAAATTGAATAAAAAATATAAAAATAATTCCCGGCGACCTCTAAATAGTTTCTTACTTCCTCCAGATTGTACGACGATATTTTTTTCAGTATTCGTCACAAATTTATCGAGTAGCACCTTGGAAGAAAAAAAACAACAAAACACGAAAAAATTCAAAAACGAACCACCCTGCAGTACCTACGCGACACATACGCAATTCCGACCAAGTGACCGCGCGCCGCCTGTTTTTTAACAGGTTGGAAAAGGAAAAGTAGCGAGAAATCGAATCAATTTATCCCCAATTCAGGGTTCGACTAATTCCCGACGTCAAAGTAAGGTTATCCGCACGAAATCGAGCACGACCGAGATCGTCGGTGACTTTGAAGGGTTCGCTTCGCCCCCTCCTCGACACCCTTAATGACTTCGACCTGCCGACCATGATGCCGCGGGATAAGGAATTTCCCTCAATAAGGAGAGGTTGTTATTTTTCCGCACGAACCGGGCAGTTTATCATCTTTACCGTGTCTGGCATTAGAGTAGGTAGGTAGGTAGGTAGGTACGAGCTCTCTTTCGGCTCGGAAATACCACCGCCGTATATCAGCAGGTATTAAGCTGCAAAACTCGGGGCTTTTATTCCTCTGCACGTGGTAAATTTCCTCAAATTGTGTGGGAGTCGCGTACGTGCACGTCGGTGTGTCTGGAAGGTGGGATTATACCTACGCTGTCCGTAAATTCGGACGGGAAAGCTTTCCGCTCGGATATCCTCACCGCCTATGCAAGATTTTCACAAGTCGTGGAACAAGCCCCGAAACTATTCAAGATCGAAATATACGAAGTGTTAAATTTTAGGAATCAGAGGGAAATAAGGGATACGATAAGGAGCGTTGAGAAGCGCGCTTTTACATCGGCGAAAATTCCTCGTTGCATTATAAATCATATTTTTTGCTTAAAAAAAAAAAATAACGAGCGAATTTTAACGTGATTCCAACTTTAAACTCGAATAACTTTTGAAAGACGTGAGTTGTGAAAAAATTGTAAGAGATCTTTCTCGTAGAGCGTCAAATTCTCCACAAAAATATATAACCGACATTTATGTAGATTGTTTTATTACTACAAAATTCCAAAATAACCAAAATTATTGTCGCGTATAAAATTGCGTTCAGTAAACCCATTAAATGTTAAAATTAAACTCACAAATTGTAACAGGCCTCTCGTTTCCTCTCCCTAAAATTCTTCACGAGGGACTTTGAAAAAAAAAACAAACAATCGGTCCATTTTTTTGGATCACCGTAATACATACGTAAGTTGAGAGTTATTTCGTAAGAAAAATTGACGCGTATAGAGAAAGAAAAAAAAAAATCTACATCTTACGCGATCGAGAAATGTTGCGATTATTATTATTACGCGGCGCACACAGACCGCTTATTAATTTCCGCGCGTCGTATATAAATCGCGGGCGTTTTATTTGTCCCATTGAGAATAATAGGCGGGGGCTGGTGAAGTTGGCACGATTTAAATGGGAAAGGGGTTACCCGAGGCGTGCTTTGGTTATAATTACTGCACCGCAAGAGCATAATAATACACAAAGAGACGGATGTCCCTAATACGTAGGTAGATAATATAACGCCGGCGCGGGTCCGCGTATTATGCATTTATACGGCGCACACCCAGGAGCGGAATCAAGAATTATTGCACGAGCCGTTTCAACCAACCCCGTTTATAATCTACCCGCGGAATCTTGGAATTCTAAATTCCTAACGGAGCAGCCACATGAACTCGAGGATGGGGAGGTTGGTACGTGAAACGCGAGTCGGCTGAAAAGTCGGAAGAAAACTGTAATTTTCATTATCGAGATCAACTTTTCTAAGATCATTTTCAAATGCAGCCAGAAATCGGGTTCACCTTTTGATCTACGAAGGACCAACACCGCGTCGGTTGAACATTAACGGAATTAAATTCCGTCGGAAGGGTGAAAAAAATCGTGTTCGCGATGCGGGGGAATGAAATAAAATAAAGTAAATCGGACTCGATTCGTAAAAAACTGCGGTGTACTTGCGTATCATTAATTTCTTTCCACTCCCGTGCAGCAGCACGACGAGAATCGGGTTTCACTGAATGATTCGGAGCGATACGAGGGGTGGTCGGAGATCTTTGCAGAGGGCGTCTATGAAACCCCGCGATTGTAGTTTAATTACTTCTGACGTGCGGGCAAGGCTAGTGCGGAAAGTTTTCACCTTTCTCTCTCGCTCTTCGCCCATCCCGGGAACTCGATGAGTTATCGTTCTTCTCGAAACTTGTTGGAGCCAGCCGACCAGCCAGCCACTAGAATCGTGCGTGGTATCGTGCACGATTTTACAAACATTGGCACCGCGCTCAGTCAGCCAAGGTTAACCGAGGTTCCAGAGAACCAAGGTTGACCGAAATCATTCCGGCTGCGGGCTAAAACGAATAACAAACAAAAAATATATCAAGGATATTTGGACGCAAAGGGGATGGGAAAGGAAAAACAACCCTGTTTTTACTCGTACGTGATTTTTCGGAACACCGATGGAACGGTGGAAAGAAATAAATATGCGAAATTTGAGTCCTCCGCGTGCGTACTTTCCTCTGTAAACATGTTTTTCACCCTTTTCCTCGGTTGCAATATCGATGTACCCATTTCACCGTACAACCTCCAAAGCCCGGATTTGCACACGTGTGCAAAAATTGGCACGTCGCCGCGTCGATACGTTTCTCGTTGTATTTTAGAGCGGTTTAATATCTTGGCATTCGACGGTGCTGCAGCGGATACCTGGGTACGTCAATATTATATTGAAAGGACTCGAAGCGTATTGGAATAGGGGTGAAAAGGGGGCCGAATGCCGGTCGAGGAGGTTGGAAATTAATATCGCAAAGTGCCGAAGAAAGGTGGTGTAATACGGCTGCGAGAACAGCTGATGTGGTGAAAACCATCCCCCTCGTACATAGATATTACCATAAAGCCGGGCTTTTCTAGCCGCGCAACACATCGCGTCGTTGTGACATAACGCTGCGAGCAGGCTCGACATCGGTTAACGTTGTAACGATCCGTTGTTATTACATATACCGGGAGCGCCGCTGCCTCGCTTCGGTAAAAAGTTCGACATGCATAATTCAATTATATCACACAACTCACCCCGGTTCGTGTCTTCTTACGCAATCCCTTCGTACTCGTTCAAGATCTCGAGACCCTTTCGCTTCGCTTTGAATTGCCCGTATTGAACACGACGAAGACCCGACGATGACGATGACGATGAAAAGTTTCTCCACATCCAGCCGTTAATAAATTTACAAACTTTCTCTTCGGATCGGTATAATTATTACAAAGTCGCCAAAAACCGCATGCGTGGAAACTTTCGACCATCCAATCCATTCGTCGTCGTCGTCTCGAGGGTAATTTCGACGAAAAAGAAGTTTTGCGAAAAGTGAATAAATTGAATTCAATTATTCAGTCGTTCAATTTTATGTTCGTTATTACTCGAATAATATCTGTTACTTCAACTTCGTTACGTATAGCTGCGAATTTACGACTGCGGATACGTTGGTGAAAATAGGGTTGGAGGGGGATGTTCGCTTCTCGAGAAGACGCCTGCAGCCACGGAGTTACGATGGTTTGTTTTTTGTAATTTTTTTTTATTAAAAAAGAAAGAGAACGATAAAAAGTGGAGACGAAACAGAAGAACGTTGAGCTTTTAACGACTCCGATTTCGTCGCACGAAGCCGGTGTCGCGGGCTGGTTCGCTAATGGCGTCGATGGATGGTAAAAATTTGAATATCCCCCTTGGCTAGACGACGGACGTGAGAACGAATGACGTTTATAACGAAGCGCGGTGCCCGCGCCGCCGTGGTGGTAGTGGCTGATAAAAAAAAAAAAAAAGGGAACAAAAATGTCGAAGAAGCGGGGAGGGAAGAAACAGCTGCAGCCACTATCGTACGTCCCGTAACGAGATTCGTCGACTTAACATTTTCCATTCAATTAACCACGTGATTGACACGCGCCGGCTTCCATGTAATTCCATTACCGATTAACCAAGGGTGGCGCGCACTTGTTAGCTGTCACAGTTATTTGACCCCGGTGTCTGTTTGCGCTCCCGGCAACTCGCAAACCGTTCCCGAGGTCTTCCGCAACACCGAGTGAGACGAGAGAGAAACGGGGGTGAGAGCGGCGAAGAAAAGAAAGAAACAGGTATAAAAATAGAGAAAAGCTCGCCCTGTCGCGTGTCGCGTGTCAGCAGCGAATCGATATATCGGTCGAAAGCTCTTCATCCTAAAGGCTAGAGCTTCGCTAAGCTCAGCTGGCGGCTTGCCATCACTCCCTCCCTCCCTCCCTCCCTCCCTCCCACCCTCCCTTCCACTTACCGACCGAAAGAAATACTGCAATTTCATCGTGGGCCGGTGCATTACGGGCTGCATAACGGGCCGCAAAAATACACTGGGATCGGTGGAAAACGCGCTCAAGTCTGCCGTAATCCGCATAGAGCTTCGGTAGGTTCGCTTCGATGCCGCGAAATCCTTCTTATATCCCGCAGGTCTATCTGTTGATCCAGATCTGACGATTAGAGAAGCACTTATAACGGGAGGGGTATGCGTCTGGTGTATACAGGGTTTCCGATCAATACGTGACCTGAATTCCTTACTCGACATTATCGACGCTTCTGTATGAGCTTGTAATTAATAGTCGCTCCTTGTATCCGTTCGCGCCTCGGCTGCGGTCCGTTGAAACGAAATTCAAGGAGCGTGAGCGTAAGCGGAAACGGAAACGGCAACATTGCTCCACGCAACTGGATTGAATCGAATTAATACGTATCTAAGGTACTTGATGCGCAAGTTCTCCCTAGGGGTACGGAATCGTGAGGGGTGGTTAGCGGATAAGCAACGCCGGTTCTGAACACAGATTCCCTTACCGATGCTTTACCGACGCTTTCTATCTGATCCGATTAAAATGAAATTAGGCTTGTCGAGAGAAGAGAAAATAGACTTTGGCGTACTTTCGCTGTTCACTTTATTTGCTCTCAGTGTCGTCAGTTCCACACAAGAGAGGCAACGCCGGTTCCGAAGACAGATTCCCTTACCGACGCTTTACCGACGCTTCCTATCTAATCTGGTTGAAAATGGAATTCGAACCGTTGAGCAAAGAGAAAAGACATTTCGTCATCGGTATCATTTTATATCGTATATCGTAAAGTATATGATTTATATACGCATACTATTTGATACAAGAGAGGATTAAATGTCAATTTTCTCGTGGACCCTCCGGATCCTCGAACACGTGACTCACAGGCCGACACCGATCGAGGTGAAGGTAGGCTAATTTGCATGAAGTGGCGAGAGCCGTTTGCGAGAATAAATGTAAAAAGCGATACGAAATTATGGTAATTCCTTGAAAGTTTCACTCGGTCCTCTCTAGCTTTACGCGCGGCCACCTCAAGTGCCGCAATCCGTTCCGCAAGCGCATGGCGCCATCCGCTGAAACCAGTTTCGGAAAAGTTCTTGTTATGCCCGTAGTCCGCAGTCTTCCAAAGTACAGTTTAACGATGTTAGCTCCACCTTCTCCTACGTGCGCCTCCGATCAAAGTTTCAACGTTATGCAAAGTAGACAAGCTCTCGAGAATAAGCGAAAGATGAAAGTGCATTCGTAAATTTTCGTAATTCTCGCTCAATCTTTATATATATGTATATCTCTCTCTTTCCATTTCCACCAGCCGCGTTGAGCAGGTAAAGTGGAAAAATTACATCTGAACGGGGGAAAATGGTGAGAATATTTTCCACTTTGCGAGCGCCTTTGTTTCTGTGAATCGCAGCCCTTTCGCCACACTTCCGTTGCGATAGACGCGGCTTCAATCCGTCCGACACCCCCGACTTCACAGCTGCAATGTGCGGTGCTTTTGTTTCACTGCTTTTGACGCTTTGCAGCGTACACGAAGCTTTGAAGCGGCTATTGCAGCTGTATAATCGGAATGGAAATAGGCGAGAGAGGAAAACAGGGAGGAATTGATTGAAAAAAAAATTCCACCTGGAGCGCCCTTAGCTGCAAGGGTGGCAAAATTTGTATTCACAAGCGTCGAGTGTCGTTGACAGAGTTTTCCTTTGTCGTCGCGTTCAAGTCGAGACTCCGTCCGTGCCGAAGTAGACCTTCTCCTTGGCGTTTGTTCGAAAAATGATTGTCTAGGGATTTTCATTGTACGTTCGACTAATTCAGCCTCCTTCAAGCGGCGACTTTATTGCGAAGTGGAGAAAGAAAATGGAAAAAAAAAAGAAAAATAAAGAAAAACTGAGCTACCGTACCCGCAGAATAGCCAATCACCGTTGCGTATATTATATTCCAGACACGCGGATCAGCTTTTGTTCGGAAATTCGGGAAGCGTTGCTGAATGCGCGTCGCCTCGCTTCGCGAATGCAATTATTATTCCGCATGATGACCGAAGGGGGTGGCTGGAATCGATGAACGCGTCTATGCAGGCGGGCGAAAATACACGACACCCCCTCCGTATCGATCAATTCACCCCCCCCCCCGGTTTCGTGACTTTCGGCCGTTCCCCCGCATGCCGCGGTTCGGACGCGTTTCGCCCGCAGCGTGACCGAAACGAGGTTGCGTGACCCCGCGGACTTCGGTCAAGGGTCAAGCCTTGCTCGCGACGCGGGTCATCTTCGGGGTGATTCAGAGCCGGAGGACGGTAAACGGTGCCTGGTGTCAATACCACCAGGTTTCAGGGAATTCAAGCCGCTTCGGAATCCGCTAATCAATTATAACTGCCGATCAATTTAGGCGCTGCCTTCAGATTCAGAATCTATGATCACTCCGTCGTTCGGTCGAACACACGGGCGCCCGGATCAAGATTGGGTTTTAATTTGGACGAAGGCGTTAAAGGCCGCGTACTAGACTAGATGATAACGATTTGCAAGCCCTCACAGACGATATCCGGAATTCACCCTGACTGATACTTCCCGCAAACATTTTGCAAGGAGGAGAACGAGTGCCATATTTTTCGTCGGTCTGCTTCGTTCGACCGTAAAGGTGTGCATTGAAAGGAATATAACTACCATTTCTCCTAATATATAATCTGATTTTTATTAAACGCGATATAACAGCGCACGTATTATAAGATTCACGTGAAAGAGTCCGATCGTGGAAGGATTTAGGATCACGAGTGGGTTCGGTCCCCTTTTTAGCTGTCCTAACTAGCATGAGTGGTTCCTTTTTGTTTTTGTTTTTTTTTCTCCCCCCTGCATACCAAATACGACCTACTATAAATCCCGCATGTAAAGTGGCGTACGTACGAGGGACCATCGTGTAAATTATAATTGGGTCTGTTGGGTTTAAAACGCTTCGCCCAGCGCGCTGCACGGCGGAAATGTAATTGCTGTAGAATGTATGTACCTGCATACCTTGTCTCTCGCAGAGACACACACATCACGACGAGGGTAGCGTGGCTTTAAATTAAATTAATTGTAGAAAGAGGGAAACAACTCGTCAGTCCGCCCGTTTCGGCCTTGACCTCTTCCACGCTTCATATTGTTCCAACCGCGAAAACACAAGAGAAAGAAGAAGAAAAAGAATAAAAAGGGAGGAAACGGGCGGAAATTTAACAAGATGCGTCCTTTCCATCCTCGGGGAAGAATCGCCGTTTCAACGACGCTCGTTAAAACTCGGCCTGTTCCATTTTCAAAAATTTCTATTCAGGCAGGCATGCAAACGACTGTCACGTGTCAGATGTCTCAAGGCTCGGGGAATCCCCGCGGTCCGAATCGATTTCGCATCTCGTCCAATTTGACTCGACGGTGGCATGAAAGGGGGATGGAGGTGAATTAATGCCAGGCATGTGAACAGAAATAGAAACGTCCCCTTTTCCCCTCTGCTTATTTTGATTTCTAGTACTGTTTTCTTCCCCTGTGCCAAATTAACGATTCATTCATTCAAGGAGGCGGACGGGGATCAAATGGCGAGTACGGTGACCTTTCATAATGCCAGACTAAATGCGAGGACTCCGCTTTTAGGTCGTAGATTTTTGTCGAGGCGCGGGGTTCGCAACATTTCAATCCCCGAAAGGCCCCTTATATCGGTCCAATCGGATGGCCGTCTTCTTAATCGACACGCAGCAAGCTCTCCGCGCTCTCTGGATAATCGGAAGCTCCGCGTTTTTCAACCGCAGCGCGGGTTTTATTTTCAATGAAAATTCCAGCCGCCTGCAGAAAAATTTCAAAGAGTGACGTCAAAGGATGTATCCGAGCGCTTTTATTGTACCAAGGAGCATCGATTTTTCCACCAACAAAATTCCGAGTCTATCGAGTGTATTATTAAATGGACCGCGGATACAAGAAAGCAAGCGTAGGTGTATAACTTGTACGTTGTATAATCAACTCCGCGGATGTCTTGCAAAAACCGTCCTGCACAATGGCGTCATTGTTGAAACCTTTCGCAGGGTATTACATGCCGGGTATCCCAGCCTCGGGGCTTCTCCTCTCCATTATTCTCCAGATTTCAATCGTAGAATAGAATTTGGGTCGCGAGAATTGGTTTTTCAATTGTCATCGCGTGATACCCTTACAGGTACAATGATTTCTGAGCGTCGATTCTGCGCAGCTTGTTCGCAAAACGTGAAATTCGAAAGAAGTGAGAAACTCTGCGAGCCGCTTTCCATCGTTTTCCTCGAGCAGCACCAACCGAATTAAATTATAACAACGATAAGAGAGAACGTCGCGAGTCGGCACATGTCGCAGAGATTTTCGCGTCAGAGGGAATCCGGATGATGATTATAAAAATACATAAAAATAATTAAGGACGCTGCGAAAGAGCGGAAATAGTATAATTCGCAGACTCACTTTACCGTCACAGAAACGACTACTTTGTACACGGAAAACACGCATAAAAAAAAACGTGCAAAACGTTCTCGCGTTGCGTAAAACTAATTTCAAGCAGTCCCAACGAAATGCAATCTAAATAACGCGTAGAGTTGGACGGAATCCTGAGACTCCGGCGTCACTGCAGGATCCGGGGCGAAGGAAAAAGTCACCTTCGGGGCGTAAAAGAGCGCAATTAATATCCGTTCTTCCACGAATTCGCGGGTTCGAGCTTCCACGCCTTTCCATTTCACATCCTGGCCAATTCAGCTAATGGAAAATAAGGAGAAAAAGAAAGCCGTCATCACGTGCCGTCCGGTGTTTCGTCCAGATCGAAGCCCGACTCGGGAAGCGTTTTGTCATTTTCTCACCTCCCCCCCGCCCATTCTCCTCTCGCCCCTATACTCACACATACCATTGAAATTGACGGCAATGTACGTGTAATACGTTTCGATGCAAAGTAAAGTTGCGATTGTAATTTCCTTTTTTTTTTTTTTCTCTCATCTTCTCCCTCTCGATTTCAGCGATCACTCGATAAGCAACAGGGTCGATCGGCGGGGTCACGTGCCACACTGCGAATGCGGTGACGTAACGAGGCCCTTATGACGTCACGAGGAGACGGCGGAAAGCGTCCTGCCGACGTCGCAGTCCGATCTCTAGGACACGAGGTGGAGCGACCTTCTGCACTCCGTCCTTTCCGCCTCTCCGGAATTCTACCGACATTTCAACGTACGTATGAAGAATTTCACCTGCAAGCGTCTACGCCCTATGATTAATCAAGATTTTCCGTTTCCCGTTTCATTTTACTCGCGTTGATTGTAATACACTTGCCTTTACTGTAATTCAGCCGGTCCGAATTAGTTATTCGATTTGCGAGATCAATTGAACATACGATTAAACGATGCGGAAAAATGCTTTTTTTTTTTCAAGTTGCTAATTTCGCCAACCGGTAACCGGATTTTCATTCAACTTCAGACGCGTCCTAATTCGTGGAAGTTTTCATCTATAGAAAACGACGAAATATGATCTATAAAGTCGCTGCGGTTGTATTTCGGTATTATTCGTAAAAATTCCTGACAGAAGATATTATTTCACGTCGCGGTGTTACACGAGAAATTTCGCGAGATCAAATCTGGTACGCGTAATAACTTCGTATCCGCAAACATGCAGGTTAGCGGGGAGATAATAAACTGCCCAGCAGTTTGAGAATGAAATAAAAAACAAGAGAAGCTGGAACAAACTAAACTAAAATCTCTGCAGCGACTTGTGATATAGAGTTTCGTAAAACTTGATCTCATCCCTTCGCTGTTGTAATTGAAAAAAGAAAGTAATTTTGCAATGGATACGCGGAAAGCTTTGTCATTTTCTCATTTTTCAATTCTTTTTTATTACTATTATTATAATTATTATTATTGAGTGCGTAAAGGAAGTGTATAATATATATGTATATTATATTGTTACATGATAATGTTGCGCAAGAATCGCGTATAGTGATGAGTATGATAAAGAAAAATGAAAAATTGTTGAAACATATGTAAGAGGTAACAAAATAGCCGTCTATATAAATAATACGTATAAAACGTAAGTTAACGGTAGTTATAGGATATTACATAAAAGCCTACGAGGGGATTGATTGACTTATCGAAGCTGCATAGAAGGGAGATTGGAGCAATATAATAACAATAATAATAACAACAACAACAATATAGCTACGGTGTATGAAAAAAAAAAAAAAAAAGAAAAACAAAAATAAAATAGCTCTGTATTCTATACTGTATCTCTATATCTATAAATATTATTATAGTGTAGAGGTGTATGGGCTGTGTCTCGACTGACGATGGACCAAATCGATACAGTTTTTTTATAGGAATTGCGAGTTGGAGAAAAATTTAAACAAAATAATAATAATAATAATAATAATAATAAAAAGTGAAAAGAGAATAGTTAATGGTGAGATCATCCCTAGATTATTCAACCTTACAGGAATAACACATCAGGCATCATTTTCTATTAACCGGGAAATTTTTCCATTTCCTTTCGGATGATTTATTTACATGGAAATTGCAGCGTTTGTTCCAGTTTTTTTCAGTTTTTTTTTTTTTTGTTTTGCTTTTTTCTTTTCCGTATGAGCTTGATTCTTAGGAAAACGTCGTGAAACTAAAACTCCATTCTTGAATAAAATATCTACCATCTCTACGCGAGTTGATACAATATTGATGAGAATTACGGAGAAGGGTGGAAGAAGATAGAGGAACGAATTTATCCCAGCATTTTGCAGACCCTTAAAATCTCTACGAAACCGCGGAGCTCGGATTAAACATTTAAACATATCTTTTGGGGGTTTTTTTTTTCTGAGAAAATCATTATTTTTGACGAGAGTTTTCAACTTTTTAAATCGAAAAATGGATTTTTTCTCACAAGAAACTTGCGTTTTTTCTTCAAGATCAATTTATAACCCCGTTGAATATAATCGTCTGCGGATTGTGAAACAAAAACGATTCACGTTTCACGCAATTACTCGTATACTTTATAATTTATGAAAATCAACTGTAAATTTTTTTAAAAATTCGAATTTACCGAATGACTCGTTTTCAATACATAACGTAACGATTAATTATGTAAGCGCTATAATGTAGCATAAGTTTACACAAACGATTTATAAAATACACTAAATATTGTAATAGTGAAATTATTCAGCCAATATCTGTAACAAATCACAATGTTGAGGCGATCAATTCTGAGGAATTCCAAAATCTAAATTGTCAACTGCTCATTTATCCATTTCCGTTGAGAATTCGGAGAAATGCAGCTTAATCGTCGATATTACGCATTGCAAAGTGGATTAATCGTTGTAACTAAATACATAAACCTACAATATTTTACCGAAAAGGGCCTGGATGTCATTTTTGTATATATCCTAACGACTAACATACACATGTATGTATATATAGATATATACGTAAATATATACATGTACGCATACATACGTGATAGATGATAGAAAGTGAAGAAATAAATAAATCGATTATAAGCGAATGAATATTAACCGAAAATTATGAACAAACGTAAAACGATTTAACAGGTGTAGAAGAAGATATTCCTAATGGAAAATAAACATGGTACGTTAAAAAAAAAAAATAATATACACGCGAATAGAAGAGAAAGACAGAAAAAAAGAAAAACAAAGAGCAGAATATAAAAGATAACGAATTAAATAAATTGATAAATGATATATTTAAAGCATAGATCGCGCGTCACGTCGTTTAAGCCGCATGTGTTTATGCTATGTATGTAATATTTGAATTAAAATTATAATACGCGTAGGTGTAAACGGTATAAGCAAAGGTTACGCTGTATAAGTAATTAAAAGAAATGAATAAACTACCTAGTGCACGCGACAATATACTTAGGCGCCGTTTTTCAACTTGGAAAGCAGGTAAAAGGACAAAAAAATATATAAAAAAAAACAAACGAGTAAAAAAAGAAAAATGAACGAAACTGAAGTAAAATTGAAATGGAGCGAAAAAAAAAAAATAAATAAAAAACCAAAAAAAAAAATAAAAATAAAAATATAAATATAAAAAAAATAACAGAGATAAGATTTAAAACGAAAAGAGTAGGATAAAAAGTAACGTTATGACGCGATAGTAATTATATATATATATATAAAACATGAAGAATGTGAGGTCAGGTTTAAAAATAGGAAAATTCCCTAACCCCGCGAAACGTTCTACGACATACATTATATTCGGTAATTGCGCGCTTTGCCTTTGACATTTTCCTTCTTTGTCCACTGTGCGCGTACAGTATCACATGATATTATCAAAAATTCTTCATCCTCCGACGCGTTCGCATGCAACGTATAATATAATCCCTCGGACACTTGCGTCACCGTTTTAACAATATCCGTGCTTATTTTCGACGTATTCCCTGCTCTGTGAAACATTTTTTATCACCGCAATGCTAAATCCTGGAAAAAGATTTATCATCGCCGTTTCGGATATTCTCCAAAGAATTTTCACCCCCGTAAAACATTACGATCAATTGTTACAGACGTATGAAAATTTTATACCCGCATTAACGTGTAACAAGAAATTGAAAAACAAGTTCACCCGTATGTTTCGTCACAGACGGACGTTTATATGCCACCTTACCTATATTGAAATTATTACATATTGTACGATCACGTTTGAGTGAATATATTATACAAGTTTAAAATGCGTGGAACACGGAGAATTAATTTTTTCAAAAGTCCGAGATTCTCTTGGCTCGTATTGTATATAATATGATACGTTTGTGAGAAAAAGAAATTAAAAAAGAAAAAACAAAAAACAAAAAAAGAGGAAGAAAAATGTACGAGATAAACGAGTGAGGGTGGGATGAGGGAGGGGTGGAAAAAAAAGCGAACAAAAAAAAATTCAACTCAAAGTGAATTAACATGCGGGATTATGAGACAAAAATGGCTGAGTATGTAACTAAACACGCGACGCAATGGCCGAATTTCAACGCGAGTGTATTACGGTAATTATTAGACGATACTAACGAATATTATATATTTGTGCTGTTAAATAACGATGCAATCCGCGAATGCATATCAATTATATATATATATATGTATACAATAATCAGAATATTATATTTTATCCTCACGATTAATTATCAGTAACAAGTTACGCGTATAATACGTTATTAATTGTAATAAATTATTAAGCGAGTTTTGACCGCCTTCGCTTGCGAATTGTATTAATTATCAATAAATTGCTGAAATATCGATAAAAATCCGTGAATACGTTTCTAATTGCGATAGATAAAACGAAACGCGAAAAAATGTATGAAACAAAAAACAAGGAACAAAAAAAAAACAAACAAAAAACGTAGAACCGATGCGAATCCAATCTTAAAATAATCACGTGCATAGGTATAAATAATTGTACACGATACGCGAAATACGATAGCTGCCGGAATCACGGTTAGGTAAAAAAAAAAAAAAAAAGAAAAAAGATTAGGAAAAAAAAAGAATGTAACGAGTCGACGGGTGGAGAGTGAGAAGAAAAAACCGAGAGAAACCGCTTTCGATCGTAAATCGACACGGGCACTGCCAGAACGCTAAAAAATCAAAATATCCTTTCGACGGCAAATCAAAATCCAATCAAAGCCGCTCTTCGGTTAAATCGTGAAATTGGAATCGTAAGAAAACAATGTTTGGCGCCGGGCGCCTCATTTAGATTTTCACGAAACTCGCGGAAGCTCTGACCAATAACGTTTCAAACGATTCAACATATTAATAGATTAGCGAATGATAATTGGATGAAATGATAAAAGAAGAGAAGTAAGAGAAATTGAACAGTATTGATCGACGAATCGATCAACACGGACCTACGGAACCGCATCAAATGAAAGATAAGATAAATAAATAATCGAAATGTACGCCGCATCTTGAGCTTATCGAATCTGCAAGAATTAGAATAACAATTTCATGAATAATATATAATACACGTACCTACTATACTGTTATACACCGTAAATAAATAATTCGATTCTATCGAACCGACTGGAAGAGAAAGGATAAATCAAAATAGAGAACCTGAAAAAATAATAAAAGAATAAAAAAAAAAATTGTGGTACGGTAAATGAAAAAAAAAGTTCGGAGCAGTGCAAAGAATGAGGCGTAGTCGGTAACGTTTGAAACGTATAAACGTGTACTAATAACAAAATAATCAATTTAGAATGTATATGTCTAATTGTGAGAAATTATGCCTGTATTATATACACACATGTATTACACTCGCGATTATATAGGTATATACGCGTATGTAGTAAAATATATGAATTACGATCTGGTACTATAGATAAATGTTAACGAATTATTGAGGAACGTTCATCAGTATATAACGTAACATAAAACATATACATATATTATTATAGTAACCCGATGATAAAAAGTTTAGCTGGTCTAAATGACAGGGGGTTGTTTTTATATAGATATATAAATGAATAAACAAATAATAATATATATATATATAAAATATAAAATATACTATATCAGGCATACGTTATTATTACCATTTAATTACGTTCACACGTTTCAGTGATTTCACAGCCTTTATCTTTTTTGCTTCTTCTTTTTTTTTTTTTTGTTACTACCGAATCCTTCTAATATTAAATAATAGGTTGTAAGAACGGTAAGAGTTATTTTTTACAGAACATTTTTTCGTTTGAAAATGTATGTATCGAAATAGTCTGCAAAGTCTTTTTCTATGTTTATCAGCCAGGCGTTAAATACCGATATGCTTGTCGTTAACGCGTATTAAACTAAATATTATAAGTTATATGCAAGTGGTGTGTTACGATATGATTATTAACCAAAGTAAATACCGCATAATAGGTATAAATATGAAATGTATAATCAAGAAATGAAGAAAGGCGTGATCATCGTAGGTATATTATGACGTTAAGCTTGTGAATTCAAGTAACACTTCCTCGCGTTCGTATTCAAGCGATTTTCTACGATTTGATTACCGGATTATCCGTAAATTTGATTAAACTTTTCAATTCTACATCAGGTGAAATTTTGTCAACGAATCGTTGAATGCGTGGAAGCAAGTCGGCTGCTTGTCTCGCGATGAAAGTTTTTTTTTTTTTTTTTTTTCGTATCAAGTTAATTGAAAAAATTAATTTAAAACTGATCGTTGATTAAAGACGAGAAGGAAAGAAAAAACTGGAAACTTCGGTCGAACTATCACGATCTGAATAATTTTCTATTACAATATGTATTCGCATCTTATACGTGGTATACCTACCTGTATGTACGTTTACACTTGTTTTAATATTATTATTACACGTCCTATTGAATATCTATAATTACGTGCGTGGATCGTACATTGTTGAATAGAATATTTTTATTTTTAAGAAAAAAAAAAGAATAATAAAAAAATTAAACCAGAAATCAATAAATAAATAATAAAATGAATTGAAAAAAAAAAAAAAAAAGAAAAGAAAAGAAAATTTTTATCCCACTCGAAATAACGCGAATATTAGACGTTACGTTATTCATACACGCCTAGGTAATATAATATATTATACGCAGGTATAGAAATTGTAACGAGATACATCTACGCATAAGTGAGGTTTACATAGGATATAATATTCGCCGAGATGATGAGAAATATATATATATATATACCTGTGACTTGACCCTGATCCATAACGCATAATAATATTAAGGAATAATATAAATGATAATTTAGAAAACGACAAAGGATTCCTGATTTTGTAAGCAGTTGCGAGTTATCGACTACAATAAAAACAACAACAACAACAAGAACAACAACAATAACATTAATAATAATAATAATCAATATAAAGTGAAAAATAATAACAATAATAATAGTAATAATAATAATAATAAAAACGACGGTGTTTTTAAAAACGACTTTCACATCTTATTTCATTCTAACCGTTCTGCACCTTTTCAACTATTCCGCTATTCCAGAAACGACCGTGTGTGTAAAAACCTTGAATCTGTGAGGAATATTCAACTGTTACGTATTCAGGTTAGCCGAGGTGCGATTCTCACGAAGTAAAATATGGATGCGAAGGTGGGTGAATTACGGCTGTGTGCGTTTATGTTATAACGTGTTATTATGCTGTAATTGTGCTGTTTACCCGTGATTGGAGAAAAGGCGAGAAGATTCTGGGGAGATGGAGAGAGAATAAGAAAGAGAGACGATGAGAGGGAGAGAGGATGATTAAAATTTGAAGGGGTGTGAAAAATGAGTGTAGTTAAATTCACACTTGAATACGTCAAATGTTCCCCAAAGAATCAGATATAGGTACAATATATTATCCTTTTTCAACTAGCCTGGTAAATTTTCTTGCTCGTCTTACCGTTGTTTCATGGATCTTAACGTAATGTTTTTCCAACCTGTCTTTGTAGTTGATTTTTCTTGACTTTTGTCACTGATATCGAAGTAAGTAAGTCACTTTATTACCTTCCATCGTTTTTCTCTCCGTTCCTCTTTATCTCATCGCTATGTCGTCCTTTTTTTTTTTTTTTCTTTTTTACGACAAACGACACCGAGAAAATTCCCTAATGATAATTAGAATTTAATGTTTTCATCTACCGTGTTCACGTGAACCTCGTGAATAAAAATGCCCATTTCGACAAAGAGTCGCGTCTCTGCAACGCAGCTCGTCATCATCAATTTAGCCTTGTTTCGTAAGTGTTTGCTTGGGTACATATTTGCAAGGGTGTGTCTTTCCCTCTCCCTCTCCCTCTCTCTTCCGCCTAGGTACGACCCCCAGTCCTCTGCGTTTCACCCTTGGGCGCGGTACCTCTTCGTGAATGAGACGGCGATCTATACCTTGTACGCTTTTGCCCCTCGGCGACGCGCCCACCTTTACTACCTATTCAAGATGATAAGTCGGCCCGATTTCGGTGGCGAAATGCGGTAGAAACTGTGTAACAATTTCGAATAGCGCGCATGTTCTTTTTCTCGCATCTTTTGCTCGGGTAGCGTAACGTTGAACGGTCACAGGATGTGGATTAGGGCTCGAAACGCGTAGAGACAAGGGTTGAAAAACGGCGATCGTCCAATTTTTAGGTTTTTAAAACGTAGAAATTGTCGAAATATCGTGGGTAGCTGCTCAAAATGTAAAGAGGAAAAAATGCAGGATAATAAAATTACACTGTTGAAATATAAAAGAATATTAGAAATCTCGACAGTTCTTACACAATTTGGCCTTCCGCAATATTCTTCAGAGTGGTCGTTTAATTTGGATTTAAAAAATTCACTGCACCGCCCACATTTTCACTTTATTCTGTACAACGATTTTCCTGTTTCATTTTTTTTTTTTTTTTTTTCTACTTACCGTATATCAGATACTCGCGGCATTGAGAAATCACCGAATCCGATGTGATTCGTGGCCCGAGCTTGTCGAAATCTATCCACGATTACAAAATGCCGATGAAAATCAGCCGGAGATAATTTCAGTTGACGTTCAAAATTGTCGATCCTTGTTTAATTTAAAATTCTCACGAAACGTCACCGTTCTCTATCATTTTATTCGTACTCTCGTCCGACCGGGAGGAAAGGCCTTGAAGGGATTGATCGGAGCCGACATTCGCGACTAAAGCTGAGTCAGGGCAGGCAGCGTCCCGACGCCGCGAAACTCCGTCGGAACGCCCGCGTTTATTATACGGCGGTGAGAATTTCCACCGGTTCGAACGGCGGAAGGGAGGGAGATGAGAAGAGAAGAGAAGCGAAGTGAAACAATTGAATTGATAAGCGATTGTTACCTAACAAGTGAACGGTACGCGATTATCTGCAAAATAAATATCTACACAATTTTATGCCATCGCGAAAATTGAGAGAAATAAAAAACTGAAATTATAAGCGGTGTAAAACGGACGCGATTTTCGGTCCTCGAATAAGGCGCGGAAGCTGAAGAGGAGGGAGGAAGAGGGGGATTCGAGAATCCCGATTTCAATTAAACGAAGCACGTTAATAAATTCAAATCGTTAATCTAATTGCTTTACTTCAAAAGCTTCCGTTCCGTTGTCAAGACGCTTTACAGTCGGTCTCGAAACGTTTCTCGATGCCCGCATCGTGAGATCTGCGCGTTGTACGTACCTGCCTATGTTTGCAAAAGTAAAACAATTAGCACGGGATTGCAATGCATAATTAATTCGTCAGAAGTGCAGGGCTCCGAACGGAGACGGGAAGTTACAAATGATCAGAGTTACAGCTGGGGAAGAAAAGTCGTTGGGCCGAGTGTAATTGATACATTAAAGTGGAGGCTGCTGAAGATAGAAGACAAAAAACATTGAGAGAGAAAAAGTAACTATTTTGCAATTTTACAGTGACTTTGAAGTAGCCGAACTTTTCCAATATCAATTTGTTTTACCTTATTACAATTTATACTGGACTTCAGATATTTCAAACATTTGGAAATAGCGATTTCCTGGAAACGTGAATTATTACAATTACGTTGATAACTTAAACCATGCAAAAGTGTAACCTGCACACTTCGGGTACCTAATCGCGTATCCTTCATTTCCAATTAATACGCACAGCGGAGAGTTAATATTGTCAGACTCATAACTGCAGTGATTACAAACGTAATTTGAGTCGGACAAATCTGATACGGAGGAAAAAAAATAAATGAATAGATTCGAGCTTACGGGATGATGAAAATCTGGCTAATTTCTTCCTCGAGTAGAAAATTCTGATATATATTATACTTTGGTATAAAAATGAGCCACGACTTGATAACGAAGCGGAATTACTCCCGGAGTATAAAGCCGAGCGTTACGAAAACTGTAGTAATTAAACCAAGCTTAGCCAAAGACATTTTGCAAGAGAGAGAGAGGGAGGGAGAAAAAGAGACACCCTGGTGTGCGCAATATAACGATATAATAAAATTTGCAACGGAGATGGAGAGGGGCTTTCGTCTCTCTCTTTCTCTCCCTCTCCGTTTACTTTGAAGCAGCGATAACTGCGCGACGCGATTGCAAAAGCGTCGATTATTTTCGCGAAATCGGTTCGCGAAACGAGCGGGGAAGTCCGATCGATCATCGCGCGGTTTCAGCTTATCGAGCTGCGGCATAATCAGCACGAGGTTGTACGGAAAAATGGAGCAAAGTGTGCTTTGACGGGTATGCATGGCAGGAAACAGCTCTGACCTGAATCACCTGCATCGGTTATCGCAGGTTGGTTGACCCCAGCGACCTTATCGCCTTCGGTTATCTGCTGCAGGCCGGCCGAAGTGGTTCACGGAAAAATACAGAACGACATTGGAACGCGCGGGAAAAAAAAACCCCCGCGGAAGCTCCCGGAACGTGTGGCTAATTAAATCGCGCAAAGAAGCGGTTTTTCTCTTCTCTTATAACCGCGCAGCATACGTACGATGCAATCTGCGTTGCGGTTTACCTCGTTACTTGTATTACCGGCTACGCGATTGATCGATTTAATCCCGCCTCAGCCGCAATCGCGTATTCAATTCTCGTCGATGTTCCACCGCGAATGAATTCCTTTGAAATTGCTTTGTGTATTTGAATTTTTACTTTCAGTAATTTTATTTTATAATAGAATCCCGAACGTAACACAGGAATGAAAGTCGATTAACCCCTTGTTACATAATATACTACAAACGATGTGATCCCAGAGTCACGAATGCGTTGAGATTTCTTACGCGTATAGAACGTGTTACGAGGTACGCGATGTAATATTATTGCGAGACTTGAACGTTATACGAAAAACGCGCTATTCCGTAAACCGCCCCTCGTATTCCGGTCGGATTAAACAATCAAGCCAAATCCTGAGGCGGTATGATGGGGCGGATTCAGTGTGCCTAAAAAATTCAGCATCACCGGGTCCGCTTTCACTCCCCGGGCAAACTGCCAGAGCGATCCGACTGCGATAACATTTACATAAGCTAAACTTACGGCCTGCGTGAATGACACACGTACTACACGTGCGTAAATCATACGGGAGAACGTGAGAACGGGCTTAAGGAAGAGGAGGAATTCACCCCTGGCGTAAACTTGGTTGCTATCCTAGAAATCCCTTTCTTCTTTACTCCGCAGCTCGATCGCTCGAATCGATATCGTCCAAGCCGTCGACACTCGCATTATCGCGCCAAACATCCCAAGAATTTTTTACGGCAAAGGCGAGCGAAACATCGTGTTGCGATACCGAATGGGGAAAAGAAGTAGAAACGCCACTTGGAATTTGTCAGACGACGCGACATACCGGAAGTCGTATTCCCCCTGCACGAAATGACGATCACGCGTTCAATGTCCGTGCGGAAAGCACTTCATCTCTATCGGAAACTGCAAAGGATCTCCGACGCTCTTTTGTCTCAGCGGTATCTCATTTTCCCTGATTACGCCTGTTTTTTTTTTTTTTTAAATAGTTTTGCTGTCCCGTTTGGGGAGGGTAAGTAAACTTTTGGTCTAATGATTCCGTTTCGGCTCTTCGCGTTCCTGACACGGACGCGTAAGACAAGCGGAAAAGTTTCTTCTCTGCAGGTTTTGCCACAGCACACGCTATTCGGCCATCCGACCCCCTCGATCAAGGCGGAATTACTGCCGGGTAATTATCACCTCGGCATCAAACTCGGCGCGCTGACGACGCTCAAAGCTCAATTAAAACGAAATATCAAATATTGTCTTCCTCTCGTACACTAACAACGCGTGTAAGACATTACACGACCGAATAAAAGATGAAGAAAGGATGTTTGCGGTGAGTAAAATTGAAAAATTGTAAACCGGGCTTTGAGAAATCCGGCACAAAGATCTTCGTAGTATCGATCTGGTCAGGTGGGCTGAATCATTGAACTTACAAAATATTCGTCTCGTCACGAGTACAAAGAATTTGAACGATTTTATATAAAATTTTTTCTAGTTTTCAGAAATTCAGGGATTTTCTCTCGTTACTTGGGCAGACTTTTCGATTCAAAAGAAAACTGTCGCAAATTTGATCGGAGCAAAAGAGAGAAAAAAATCGCAGGTAATGAATGTGTTAAAAAAAATCATCGGAGCTTCTTTCGATCACTTTGATTCAATTTTCAGGATAACCGACGTGGCCAAAACACGCGGATCACAGTTATAAAAATGAATGGTCGCGCGGGTTCGGCGCTTATATTTTCAGATTCGGCAAGGGAGAATTTACGGCCACGCAACGAACGCAATTATTGCACGGACGCGTGATTTACAACAATTTTCGCCAGGGGTTAAATCAGCTGGGTCGGCACGCACCGCGTTACAGGCTGCGTCATAATTGCGAAGGGAGTCGGGAAAGCCGGAAGGTTAATTAAAATTTTCCGCACCCTCCCTCCTCGCGCCTGCAACACGTTTAACCCTACCTTTGGGTTGAATAATTGCAGTCGGCACGATCAGTGCGAGGAAAAGGCGAAACGGAAAAATTTTGGCTGAGGTAAGAAAGAAAAAAACAAAAAAAAAAAAAGAAACTGTTCTATCGCCGATGGAACTTTGCTGGAAATTTTCACGTGCAAAAAAGACTCTGCCGATCAGCTTCGCGTTTAGTAATTTTATTACAAGACACGTAAGTATGTAACAACTGAAGAGAAACGGCGATTTTTTCGCTTCACGACGAAAGCCTCGATTGGCACTCGAAAATCGCGGGTGTTAGGCAGGCCTTATATAATGTAGGCGCTGAACCGGACTGAATGAACCACTTATATGCCGCGACGCCGGGATTCCATCAAACCCATTAATCAAGCCCTCTTTCAAATTCTCTTACACCCTCTCGCAAGTCCGTTTGAATTTCATCTCGAATTACAATATCGTTTTTCACGCTGTTTGATTCGCTGTTTTTTCTCGCTTTCTCTCCCTCTCTTCTTACTTTCTGCCTTTTCAATCAACCCAGTCACAATTTCAGCAATATCGCAGCCGCAAAAGCTTGAGAGCTTGCTGCAAGCATATTACAAATACTTACGGCCCTAAACAACTCGAGTTTCGATTGAATAGCGACGCTCTTTAAATTTCCGTTTTCAACAACTCCGCCCCTCTCTAGTTCCGATGGCGAAAAGTCGTCAAACTCGATTCTCGGTCTGACCACACCTCTGCCGTTACTACTTACAAAGTCTCGCGAAGCGTTAACGTACAACAATGCAAGCTCGCGCAGAGTGGAAAAAATTCCGTCACAATTTCAGCTTTTCCAGGACCCAAAACCTAGTATTCCCTGACATTTTCCCCAGTTCTAGTAAGTTACTAAAACCTAAATCGTTCATTATTATTAACTCTATATTCGGTTGAAATTCAATTCGAATTGAAGAAAAATATAATTTACAAAAAAGTCGGTTTACAAGCCAATTTTTTCTATCGACGAAAAAGTAAAACTTGTTGTCTAAAAAAATCATTTCTAATCCCCACGATGGAAAACTGATATTTTCAATTTTTTCCAAGACCGAATCAAAACTTCCCCGACAATCCAGGTTTTGCAGATTTTTCAGGTCTGCGGTCCACCTGAGTGGGTAAAAATTTTCTACATCTTTTCTCTCTACGTTTGAATAAGAAAAATTGTATGGTAAGAATTGATTTTTCCTCCTTCGGATATTATCTCGCATAACGATATCGAAAATAATAATCTACGAGGAGACGGTAGGCGCAGATAACGTTCGCGACTCAGTGTGAACAGATTATCCGGAATTGAAGATGATTAGTCAGCCGCTGTGCATGATATATAAGCCGGGATGCTCTTATCCGGAGTTTCTTCCCTTGGTTAAAAGTTGCCCGAAGCCTTCAGAAGTCGAGTCTCTCTCAGAACTACCAGGAGGGTATATACATATACGAGGCGCGGGGTGAGGGGACGAGTGGATCAGAGGGTTGCGCGTTACGCGGCGATGGTGGAAAATCAGATTACATCCGTCTTTTTCTTTCACCCCTTTTCATTTTTTCCTCCTCCACGTCCACCTTCCACCTCTTTTTTTTTTCAACCTTCCCTTCTCCCTTCTTTTCTCTCCTCGTTTCCTTCCTTCCTTCCTTCCTTCCTTCCTTCCTTCAAACTTCCTCCGCACGGAGAGACGACGCTGCGGGGTCTGGAAAAAGAGGAAACCAGCGGGCGGGGGGTTCAGGGGGCGGCGCGAAGAGGTCGACGCGAGGCGGTAGGGGGGGAGGGTGAGCTGACAGGAGTGTCACCCGAGGCCGTGAGCCTCGGGGAGGAAATATCGACCCGATATATACCTACTCTATACCTGCGTAGTCCACTATACTCTATGAATCGTGATGGTGTCCTGGTTGCGCGACCGCGTGTCCGCGAAAAATCCCCCTCGTCCGACGGACGGAACCTCGGATACACCCTCGATTCCTCGGCAAATCCTCCTCTGAGCTATCAGACTCACCGGGTCTCACGTTACATATACTCTCATATATGTATACTGACCGACTTTTTTACATTTATTCACGACCGATATTTTTTTAGTACATTAGCGCACGCCGACAAAGCAGTCAAACGACGCTTTTTACAATTATTCAAGACTCAAACTGAAAACTTAGTTTTATCAAAATGAATTTACAGCCTACGCTGAAAAAAAATTTTGCAAATCCTTTCGGTAGTTCCAGAGATTACCGCCTACCTACGAACAAACAAACTTTACCTTTTCACAATATTAGTACGGATAGAAAACGTGACGCGTACTTTAAATTGGCACACCCTGTACAGACATGTGTGTACATATTACGTAGGCACGTAAGTTGTCAAGACTAATTTAAAACTGCGTGCGTTGCCGCGAATCATTCCGTACTAGGGAAGTTGAGATGCTGCGGTGGGTATCGGTTAATGTAACAATATATAACAATATATACGGTACGTGACAATTCGCGTGCGTAAGCATACGATGCGACACGACGGGCAACAGCCCGCGAATAGGCGGGAGGTATACCTACCGTCGTTCGATAATTACCAGAGAATATGACGTTTCTGATTAATACGTTTCTCCCACTGCCTAATTGCCGGGGAACACGATAACTCGGCACAGCTGCTATACGTAGGCATATATTCCTCGAGGCGTGTTGGTTTATACAAGGTACGGGTTTACCTGCATGGTTCTGCAATTTAAATTGAAAACCTGCACCGAGCAGGGTGAAGGGAAGAAAAACTTGCAAGAAAAATACGAGACTTAAATCAAGGCAGCGTTGGAAAGAGGAACGGGTCGTTAATTATTCCTTCGTCATTGGGTATATTTTGCACGCACCCTTCGACGACGACGATGATAATAATAATAATAATAATAATAATAACAACAATAACAGGGAGCAAGAAAAAATAATAATTTTGCAAATTAAAGGTATACGAGCGATCGTGCGATCGAAAACAAATGTATCGTAGGGTATATCAACCCGCATAGCGCAAAACGCGGATAGTATAATATTGTCGCATGCTTATCGGACATCTCGTTCATTTCGGCATGTTGTATCGTTGTGAACAATATTCGTGGGCGGTGGTAGAATTTAATCGTGGGAGCGATTTGTCCGCTTCGTCGTGTAAGCATGCCTTTTGTTTTTTTAATTGCGAAAAGCAAGTTTAATGGTTGTGGGACGGAGAATTTTTCAACGTCATGCGACTGCCGTTGCACGCTGGGTATGTCTTATAATTCGTACAACCCCCGGGGCTGTGATCGAAATTTAACAAAACACCCGCCGCCTTCCGTTAACGAAGCAGATATCATGAACAATAATAATTAAGAGTTGTATTGTACCTGCGTGCGATTCGTCAATCTGTCGTCGAGGAATCGGATCCGTGTGGAATATATTAATTATATAGTAAAGTTCCCTGTGGTTTTTATCCCACTGTGACGAGAAAAACAAAAAAAAAAAATTGACGGTTCAATTCTTAGGACGAATTCAGTGATTACACAAATCACAGAAACGCTAAAATATACTGCTCGAAAAATCGTTCAATTATGAGGCGATAATTTCTAATTTTTTTTTTTTTTTTTTTTTCACCACTTGTCGAGAACAAACTCGTGTTGTGAAAATTCTTTCGAGTAACGAAAGATAAATAAAACAATAAAAACTGCAAACGCCACGGGTGTAATATCGATGTTCGCGAACGAAACGAGTTACCTATTAAAACACCTGCGTGTTCGGAGTACATTTTTCATTCCTGAATCGGGATCGATTCCCATGCGGACACGACGTATCAATGTGGCCAGCGAAATGCGTGAACCACCACCATCCCCCCTTAAAAAGTTGTAGGGTTGCCACTTTGTGCAATGCGTGAAAATCATACTCGGCGGGACGATTTCGAGTAGTTTGAAATATTGAATTCACGAAGATTTAGCGATTGACATTCGACATCCGGGTGGAGCAAAGATAAAAAAAAAACATAAAAAAAAAAAGACTCCAAATTATTCAAACAAAGAGAATTGTACGTATAATACACCTACCGTGACCCTGCATATAACATGATATGCGATTTATTTTCATCGAGAAAGTGCGGATAAAAATTGACCGTAATATTTTATTATGACAATGTTTATATATATTTATTTTATTTCAGTTTTTCTCTTTCTTGCTTGTTTTTCATATGGTTTATCTTCAATTCTTTTATGCTCAATTCGCTCTTTTACGCACTTGTCTCATCTTTCATACATGCCGTTTGTACTTTTGCGATATAATACGCGTGTACGTACGTCAATCCTTTTTCCCTTCCTCCCTTTCTTTCCATTCATATTAATATGACATAACAACAGTGATATACTTGTATTATGTATATATAATAATATACATTTATATACCTATATTACAATAATATTTCAATTACGTACAATCGTCGATACCGATAGATTCTTATTGTTTCTGTTTCTTTTTCCCCCCGCTGATCCCTGTCACTCGGATACATAACGCAATAAATTTAAACGCGGCCTGAATCAAATTCTTCCGTTTTGTCTTTTACAATAATTATAAGCATTTCACGCACTTGCACCATTACTTTTATTATTTTTGTAGACGTGGTTATCACTGTTATTGCGTTATCCACTTTCACTGCTCTGCGGATAAACCAAACATCGTTTTATTCAATTATTTATTAATCATTTATACGAGTTTCTTATCAATAATATATCTACACGTAATATGTGTATCCATACATATATATGGATATATATATATATATATATATATATATATATATATATATATATCTTAATATATATATATATATGTGTGGATCAATTTATGCATAGTGAAAAAAGTGAAAATATATCCAACAGTGTATCGATTTCGTAGAAAAATAATAATGGCAAATTGATATTATTAAGTATTATATGGGAGGCAAGGGGGGCGGGGGCGGAAAGGGGGGGGGGGGGGGCACAGAGGCGTAAGAAAGTCAACCTAGACTAGTGACGTTATTTTCTGACATTTTGGTTGATTCTTTCATTTTTCTTCATTGTTTCCGTTGTTTTACGTTTTTCCTTCTTTTTTTTTCATCCTGTTTACGTACTATACAACGCGCACTCAAGTCAGCTTTGAGAAATTTTTATACGTATACCATCTATATTATACCAATTACCATATATTTTACAGAATTATGTACAACGTATTCTTTTTTATTTTTGTTTGTTTTTTCTTTTTGTTTTTTTTTTTTTTTTTAGTTTCTTGTTTTTTTTTCGTCTTGCTCCGAGTTTTCGTCGTTTAAGTACGATTTCACGCCGACGTGACGATGGTATAAAAGTGTACAGAATAATACGCCGTACATTTGCAACACCATCGCATCGTCGCAATATATCGGAATCGTGAATTATACCATACGCATTGTATATTATACGCGATATTACTTCACCGTATCGCCTTCCGGCCGCGATATTCAATTGTGTAATTATTTGTAGTACAACGGAATAATAATATCACCATTATAATTATAATAATAATAGTAATGATAATTATTATCATAGATAAATTTCCATACTCCCATATAATACAAAAGATTATTACTAACAAAGTTATCATTACGCGTACAGTTGTACGGGTACGTATTTGTACATGCATATCGCGCGTAATAAACATGCATACGATACGAAATACAAATACTTACGCCGTACAAGTATCTTCAAATTGGCCGAGGATCATTTACTTTCTTCGTATCTCTCTTTAAAACTCAATATTTGTTACATTTGTTTTCCCGCAACGAGTTTCATACACCCCGCCATTTTCCCTCCTCAATTAAACTGATATCGATTCGTTTGTCTGTATACGTATGCATCTATTTATATAGGTATTGTTGTTGAATTTACGAAGGTCGTTGGGAAATTTTCGATAACGATACGCGCAGACGTGAATCCTACGGCTCTATATACATAATACATATAGGTGTAGTAATATTTTATACGTGTATTCAAATTGTCAGGCACTCCGTTGAAAATATTCCAACAAGAATAGTTAATATTACTTCTTAATATCTATATTACCGTTACCGTTAACCCTTGTTATTATTGTTTATTGTTATTGTTAATATTATTATTCTTACTTTGTTGATTCAACCTTAATTATCTTTGGTACCTCGAGTTCATCTCCGATCGATTTTTCCACCTTACACGTACAATGGTTATAATATCCGCATGCGTGGAGTCCGTAGGTGAAACATTTTTAAATACGTATCAATTTCCCTAATTTTCTTCCTTTTCGTTTCATTCGCTGTGGTTTGTTACTTGCGATAAATCCAAATCTCTAGCCTCTGTAATAAGATTCTTTAGCGATGCAAAACTTTACGTCGAACGATACAAGATCCGTGACAAAGTGATTGCTATATCGGTGAAAGAAAAAGAAGAACATGAAAAATGTCCAAGGATATTTGATACTTCGTATCAATCGTTAGACAGATCTGTATCCCACCACTGTATGCGTGACATGTATACCTATTGAAATAATAATACATCGTTATAGTAAAGACAATTACCTACCTAATTTATATAAACTATCGAAAGAGAAATTCATGGCACAAGATCGGTTAAAGTTATTTTTTACAACTTTTTTCATCACCCTCGACTCTCAATACGGGAATAAATTTCCTACTCTCGTACGTGAATTCTGTTTACATTCCGGACACGCATTTGTGGATTTACATTGTATCCTAATATACATTTCTGAGTAATATACGTCTATGTGCATACATACTTACCATATACGCGATTGTATTTACAAATTGATATAATTCTATAATTATGCTTGATTTTTTTTTTTTTTTCTTCTTTTTTCTTTACTCGTTCAGCTCCGCGCGCGTGTGAAAACACAAAAGAAAGACAAAGTAAAAGGTCGCTTGTCACAGACGTTGAATGATTATCGTACAGTGCGTATTTATCATTATACTAATGCCGCCGTTTTGCGATATATTCGATCGGGGAAAACTGCGCAACAATGGTAAAGAAAACGGTTCTCGCATACAATTTTGTGTACAAACGCAAGGGGAAAATAAAAAATTTACGACAAAGAGCAAAAAAAAAATAAAACAAAAAATACCAAGATAGAATCGATCGCTAAACTCATTTCCTCTGGAAAGTTATCACATGCAAGTGTACGTCCGTGTTGTACATATTATTTGAGAAAGTAAGTAATACATAGGTTGGCCGATAAGAAAGATCAATATAAAGCGTGGAAGTCCGGAAACCCGTGTAATCTACATAAGAATATCCCCAGGGAAACGAGAGTAAATAATACGAGAAAATTAAACGAAGCTAAGAATTTTCTTCCACCAGGTACAACGGTGAATTGAGGTATGATCGAACGATCAGAGTCCGACTAACTAACCAACTAGTCGGGATGCAATTTTTAAACAGCTGTTTATGCGCCTTGACACATCTTTGCCTACAAAAACACGACTTCCAATATCAATGACAAAGGATCTGACGATTATTTACAGTTGTAATTACGCGCGGTAAGATCAAAGAAAGGGGGAGGAGGGAGGGAAGCGTGATCATTGGAAGAAGAGGAAGGTGGTGAAAAGAGGATAACAAGAATTGAACCAACGTTGATGACAGTGATCGAATAACGAATTACCGAATATATATAATATTATATATATATATATATATATATATGTATATGCGCGTGCGTTTCTGTATACCTAGAAGCAGTACTTCCGAGTGGTAACTTCCGGTACCGGACTCAACGTGGGGGGCCTCCCCTCGCGGAGGGCTGCCCCCTCTTCTTGTCAGCCGTAGTAGTAGCTCTTGTTGCTCATCGTTCTCGGGTTTTCGGACGATCGAAGGATCGTGTGGAGGCTGTCGGTGCCGACCATGTGATTACCGAGGTCGATCCTTACGCCCCCGTGATGCTGGTGATGCTGCTGACTCGTAGCGTGAATCGGCGTCGTCCCCATCAACCCGATTCTGCCGTCCGAGTAGTAACGCTCGCCGTGAAGACGCTCGGCCAGCTGAGTTTCAGGAATCCTGGACAGGGGTTCAAATGTCCCATTTTTTCTTTTCTCTACTTCGCTCTTATCCAACATCAATTATCGGCGATTAGTCGCCGACGAACGAAGCAGCTAAGTTTTGACTTGTTCGTTTAAATGAAAAAATTCCAAAATGTTGTTGAAACTATAAATAACAAAGGCCTCAAGTACCTCGAGTCCTGCATCGGAACGGCAACGGGAGTTGTGAGATCGATGTCGGCGTCGATCTCCGAGATGTCGTCGGTGAATCCGTTCGGCAACGCGTCGTTGTTGGCGTGAAATTTAGCCTCCCTTTTAGCGCGATGTCGGCTGACCAACAATCGCCCGATAACCAGACCGAGGAATAGAAGTATTCCAGCCGTTACCGAAACGATTATGTAGAGATAGAATTTCTCCTGGTTTTCTGAGAGGGATTGGAAGAATCGAAAAAAGAAAAATGAATCCTGTTCGTCATTTGGACGGGTATTTGGGTAATGTTCACGAGATTCGTGGCATTGGTCAAGACACTTGTCGTTCTATCTGACGGGAAAGAAGACTCTAAAAGGTGTATTTTGAGAATATGAATTCCTTATTATCGTTCAAGACTGCTGTTACAACGATGAAAACGAGAGATGGAATACTCGTAAAGTACACATCGTCCCTTGAATGAATAATTCGATTAATAATAATATGATGATGCAGGTACGTATGTAATAAAGAGACATTAGACTAGGTTCAAAATTCAAACACATGCATATAAAATCTACCAACTACTGAGAATACAAACGTATTATATGCTTATATAATATTCACGTAACGTAATCGTAAAGAGTATGTATATAATACTGTAAGATGCGTAACAGCAAAAATGCAAGCCAGATATCTTATTTTTTTTTTTTTAATTTACTCCCCGCATTCCTAATGTAAAGAGGAGAAAATTTATTAGAAAACTTTACGAAAGAAAAATTAATAATAATAATAATAAATAAATAAATAAATAAATAAATATATGTAGTATAGTTTCAATCAATAAAACATCCAGCTCAGTGGATGACGAAGCGTGCGTCTAAGCTTCAACAACCCCCCGTTGGAAAATACTGAATTCTGTGTGAAGAAATCCGCAGCCAGCAACCACTTTTGGTTAAAAACAGACGGCTCGAGATCCTACCGAGATTCTCCCCCGATTTTACCGACGATCGGTAAAAATGATCGCGATCGGTAAGAGTGGTTTCCTGCGTATTGAAAATGAGGTATTCGCGATTCGTAGGCTTAGGGGTTGTTTTGAAAATATATCGTTTGATACTCACTTGATATGAAAGCGTAGGCATTGATCCACTCATTGAGATAGCCAACGACAACGCGTTCCTCCTCGGGAATGGCGTAGATAACTGTCGTGCAGTTTGTCGGAAAAACAGAGTCATCCTCGGCCTTACTACTACCGCCCCTGTCCCCCAACATCATTCCGGGGGTGTCCTCGGTCGGCATTTGGTTATGGCTATGCTTGCGCTTTTTCTCGTGTGTACCGACCGAGCTCGTTACCTTCAATCGCGAATCCACTATCCCGCGACCCGACAAGAAAATGGAGAAGAGAAAAAGAAACATAATCCAACAGCTCCGATATTAAACACATCTCTATGAATTTAGGGTGTATATTAAATGTTATATACTCTCAAACACAACAACTAAACGTCTACGTCTCTTTTCCAGGGGTTAAACTAAAACTATATACACCCTCTCTGTACACTAGTCGCTGCTGATTAACAAAGCAACTATGCGAATTGATGAAAACTCGAGGAAAATTATTGCTGTGATGTATTCAACAAGTCGGTGCACTTCTTACACACTTTCAAATTTTGTATTCACTGTACGTGATGAATAAAAAAAAAAAAAAAAAAGAAAAGATGATTATACGTGTTTATAATCAAAGTAAATTAGGTTCAGTACACAAGATGATGAGACGGACAAAGATTCGCTCTAAAATTATTAGTGCTTCAAAAAATTTCTATATTTAATCGAGAGAAGCAGGAAAACAATTTTGCTTGAAAAGGAACACGGATGTTTGGTGATGATTACACATAAACAGTGCGACAAGTGAATGTATCGTTATGTTAAATACCTGTGAAAATATCCCAGAATTACAGAGGCCTTTGTCCGAAACATTCGGATGTTTTCTTTGACTTTTTCGTTTCTTTTGAAATGCGAGTATTTTATAAACGGTTGAATTGTTATATTCGATTTATTTCATTCGCACGACGAACTTGTGCGGCGAGAGACGATCGGTCTCACGTTGGTTTCTCGGTAGAAATACGCGAGGATGAATTTTACAGAGCGCCGCGGTAAGCAAGCCGTTATCTCCCCACACGTGGGTATAAATCAAGTCAATTAGTACCGGAGATAACAACCGACCATATTTGAAAAACCAATTATACCTATATAGTATTCTTCAGTCTACCGCGTGACGACGGTAGAATTGTTAATATTTCCAACCGAGATATTATACGATGAATTATGAGCTCGTAATATCGAAGGTCGAGGAAAAATCTTTACGACGTTTCATATATATTTTTATCAATTTATGTATACTTTTGTATATACTTGAAATTTGTTTCTTAATTTTATTACACGTAATTTATACGATACGATTGTAACATACACCCGCCGACTCGATTCGTCGATTATACAAATTTGTTGTTATTTAATCAGAGTGAAACCGACTGTTACGTATTGATTATTTCGAAACTCTTGGCGATTCGTAAAGCACTGGAATTAATCGAAGCCTACAAAAATGTATCTGTGACAAAACCCGCATGAAAAGCAAGCAACGGTATTCAAAACAGGAAAGTACAAGTACACAAGAATTTTTGTCGATGCAAAAAAGTTCATGCACGGTTCACGATCCTAATGAAATGTCATACTACAGTGAAAAATCATTCCCACAATCTGCACGGATACCAAATTCGGTATTCGAATGGTCGCTTGCTACCTCGGATTAAAGTGAGGTAATGTACCAAGAAAGAAAGAAAGAAAAAGAAGAGAAATAACAAGTTTTCTCTTCACCCGCGAAAGTGCGACTGACTTATATTCGAGAACGGTTCCGAGTTCTACGTGCGTATCAATGACCAAAGTCTGACCGCCGGCCTCCGGGCAGACTTTTACATGAATTTGGTGGAATGGCGATTGATCGATTGATAGCCTGCAGGGGTAGAGTTCAAGAGGCTTCTGAAACAGCTGGAGTACATTTGATATTGCGTTTGCCAGTACGTGGTTGAAATCCCTAGGTTCGTTCGGACCCGGAGAATTTTAACGAGTTTCAGCCACTCGCGGATCGTTTATCATCGTCGCGTCGCCGAGAACAAGCGGCTCCAAAGAGTGGGAAAACGGAAAATGATGAAAAACGTGGAAGAAAAAATACAACAGGATCCCGGAGAACCCTTATGGTAATTGGATTATCGGTACGTTATGGTAAATAACCTCTCGATTAATAGTTCCCATGGACACAAGTAACATAAATCGGTAGTATCCGAGATACAGACTTCGAAAGAAAGGTGTCCAAATTTTTTGACATATACGGATCTCGCGATTTTCATGAATTACAAAGCAAAGAAACCACTGATTTTCGGGACTTGTGTTCGTGAAAACATTTGACCGGGAAGATATGTACTATAGCAGTCTAAAAATCCAGCCGATTCGTCCGAGAATCAATTTCTGTAAGGATTCTGCGGGGTCCTTTGCGCTCGACGTAGGCGAACTAAACGAATTTGGTTAATATCGATGTAATAAAATTGCTAACACGTGCAAATATTACTTTACGCGGTCATTCGTGTATCGCCTACAGGTGTGCAACTTAGCCACGAGACTCAACGAAGAGGTTCGTTAAAGGAGGAAGATAATGAACGTTCGTCTCTAATTTAAACATTTTTACATCGAACCAAGCTCGCTTTACGCGTATGCATTTACGCTGTAGTAAAATGATAATTAACTTCGATTCTACACTTCTTTCTTCTTGACTCATTCTTAGTACCTATGGGTTAATTAGAGCAGAAGTTGAGAGAGAAAAAAAATAATGATAAAATAAGAAGAAGAGACAGAATCGATGATATCCAATATTTTCGATCGATATCCAGTCAAGTTTAGAAAAGTGAAAATATGGTCATACGTATAAAATGGTGCAGTGTGCCCTCAGAGTGAATCCCCATTTCCCAAAGCCACGTGGATATCGATACCCAACTACAGAACTCGGCTGCAGAGCAGCGGCCGGTATTCATTCTCTTTTTCCCTCTCATCTGATTTAATTACCACTCCACTTTGATTAAACGTGTGCAATGGTGAATTATACAAAAGTTTGCTCAACTCGACTGGCCACCGCGGGCGTCTGCAGAGATTTTCGAGGACGAGAAGAGAGAGAGACTGAGTGAAAGAACGAGGGATGAAGGAAAAGTTACCGAGAGTTAGCAGTTGGATGTATACTTAACTAGTGTATAACCAGGTATTACGTATACATATATATATATATATATATGTACACATGTACAGCACAAACGACCGAGACTGAGATTAGAAGAATTCACTGTACGGAAAGAAAATAAGAAATCAGCCGGAAAAAATGGAAAGAAAAGAACATGAAGAGCGCACTGCAAATGAGAGAATCAAAAATTTACGTAGTGAGACTCTCGGCGCTTATTTGTGCTTTAAAATTAAAGTTGCATATGCATAGGCGAGTAATCGTGGAAGAAAGGAAAGAAAGAAAAATCCTGACATAAAATACAAATCTGACGTCTTGTCGTATGGTGATTTTTATTTTCACAATCCATACTGATATCTGTTAAGTTTTGATAAAAGAAAAAAAGAATAGCTGTGTATAATACACTGAAATAACGCGAAGTGTGCAGAAAAGTGGGGAGAGGGGGAAATACCGTGGAAACATTTAACGCACGCTTCTTTGCCTAAAAGTTTTCGGGGTGGATGAAATAATCGCGTCGGCGAGCGTTAAGATGGTGTGGATTATTGTATGAGCGGATCTCGGAGCGAGTCAAATTGAAATCATTCAAAGTTGTAATTAAAAGGCCGACCTCGCATCCGTCTCTCAAATTCACTTTCTCTCTACCCGAGTGTTTCGGGAGTTACACGGGTAATACTCACAACCGGAGGGCATTGAGGAATTCAAAGTTTAAACTAGAGAGGATCAGACGGATCCGGTCGTTGCCGAATAGAGTAAAAGCCGGGAAGAAGCGTGCGGATCGGCGCGTGAGTTTATCGTAACCTTTTCAATCGGTTCGAGTTTGCGCGAAAGGACGCAGAGAGAAAAAGAGTCAAAGAAAATAAATGGTGCAGAAAGTGCGAGAGAAGAGTTGAAAACTTTGATCGGAATCAGAGCCAAGCTGAAATTAATCGTGGGGATGAAATTGGACGCGTGTTGTAACGAAAGGAAAAAAAAACAGGTAAAAAGGAAGAGAAAAGTTTTATACGCGATACACGCGAGCCTATCTCGAATCGAAGCTTCCTTCTCAGGCAATTTTCAAAGTCGCCTAAATGACAAATGGAAAAAAGTGAGACGGGATTAAAGTCACTGAATAATAAGGGGATTAAAAATCTCATTAATTCTGTCGGAGTTAGCTGACTAACGGTTTCTGTTGAGCGAAAAACCCGCGTTAATAATACCCGTAGAGCTGTGGGGTAAAAAATCGCCATTTCTTCCTCCTCGCCTATCCGAGACGTCCAATATCGTTGTGGCTATAAAATTTTGCAACTCAATTTCGTATCTGCGACGATGGATAAATGTATTATTACATTATTATATGATTATATGATTATACAAAGGTATAAAATATACTTTATCGGTGTTTTCGAAAGTTGCGTATTACCAGCTGTATATAAATATATATACATATATATATATATACACGTATACACGTAACCATTCGATTTTATACCTTTACCTCGTTTACGTCGTATTTATTGTATCGCAAAAAGAATTGGCGATCTTGTTGCAAATAAGTTTTCGCAGCCAATCAATGTCTACGTCATGTTTCTCTTCTCCTCGCTTGTAATTTCCGTATTATCTAACTATACGGGCGTCGAAATCTTGCATCGCAGAAAATCACTAGAAGTTTGGACGAGGCAATCTAACCCACTTTCCAAACTAATCAAAAACCCTGAATTATATATGATTAATCCGCGGAGAGCGGATGATTTATGCCAGCGATACTTGACGGGGATAATAATTGGTAGAAAAATGATCGGTCCAGCAGCGTCTGAGGGACGAGACTGATCATTGGACAAAAAGTGGATGAATTTTCATCATTATAGGAAAATAATAATTATATTAACAATAACAATAATATCACGAATAAAAGCATGACGGGGAAATTGCCTCATAAATATTTCATTGACGCAGCGTATGGCGGATGGCTACATATTCGTTTTCCGGAACGAGGAGGACGTCGTTGTTGCTGATGCGAGTAAGATGAGAAAGATGAGAAATACGAGGAAGATAAAGTGGGGCATAAGAAATTGATGCATCAAGGAGCAGAGCAGAGAATGAGAGAGAGAGAGAGAGAGAGAGAGAGAGAGAGGGGGGGGGGGGCTCGAATACACCACGCCGTATAACGAAAATAACCCGACGGTGAAGAATCGCGTCGAAGATGCTTCCGGAATGTCTCCCTAATTTCTCACTCGAGTCCCGATGTACCTACCTTGTACGCACAAAGGGCGGGATTGAAATTCCAAATTTGAAAAATTCCGAGAGCGAAAAAATTTCCGACGAAACTTAAAGTAAGGAAATCGAACTTTGACGAAACATCAAAGTTTCAAATGGTCCGAACCTTCGCGGTGCTCCAAGTTACGAAAGTGCAAAATTCCGAATGGACGTTACAAAATGTGAAAGTGAGAGAATTTTCAAATCTGAAACATCGAAATTTCGAATGATCCAAGATTTTGAGTTTTGCGAATTTGAGTTTTAATTTTCGGAACTTTGTCGTTTCTTCAAAGTTTGTTTTCTTTACTTCAAGTTTCGCGACCAAATAATTCGGAATCAGGCGTTTTCGGAAGTCTTAAAATTCAGAATCCTAACCCCGCCCAACGCAAATCCATATCCAAAGCGGAAACTGACGCGTTTCGAAAATGAAAAATCTTCTCGCCGCATTGAAAAACTTCTCTCTGGGATTCTTCCTTTGCAATCAGCCTCTCGTAAAATAATTTGTCTTCAGGGTCACAAAGGTGGTGGCAGTTCAGACCTTTCGGAAACTAAGCTTTCGACCCTGTCACTCGAGCCGTAGCCCAGGGTTAAAGCCGAGAAGACCGTGGCAGCATGAGGGGGAAAAAGGAAGGGTTGAAGCTCTTCGAAAAGTGCGGTATAAAATTTTCCGGTTAGTCCTAAAGAGCGTCGAAGCCACGCTCCTGAATTAAGTCTCCGAGTCTTTACCAGAGAAGCTGCTGCTTCGTCTGCTTGAACAGACTACGAGAGGCTCACCGAAAGATTTCCGCATGCAAAGCGAGCAGCTGCACGGATCTGTGTAGGTAAATTGAGCAAGTATTTAACAAACAGAGACGCTTTCTTAAGCCCTTTAATTGGCCAAGAGGAAAACGTATAAGCTCCCCGGATTTTCCTCCAATTTTCCGGTCGGTGTGAAATGAAGAGCCGAAATACCGTCGCCCTCCGGCCGCTTCCGCGTTCCGCGAGGAAACTTCCGCGGAGAAATTCGGAGGAGAGTAAATTTGTTCCTTAAAAAAGATGCAGGTAACCGGAGTATCGGAGGCGGGATGCTCGGCATTTCCTTTATCGATAATCAGAACATTATTTCTCGTATAGACGTGGAGATGGGATGCAGGGTGGGTAACTCGCTCTAAATGCATGACGGTATCTTCCAATTTTACCAAGGAGATAGGATCGCAACGCGACGCTGTCTTCGAAACCAATTGGACGCTATTTTCTCGCTTCAAAATCACCCCGTGTATAAAGCATACGTACGTAGATACGTACGCGGGCGTGTCTCGCGGAGAGTGTGCGAGCGTGAAGCCGAGAGGAATATTGATCACGAGCCTAACGATTATCCCGCATCCCGACATTCGCAGCTCGTGAAATGGAAATGATGAAAGGATAACAACAAGATAAAACGAAAGCGGTTGGTGTTGAAATTCAAGAAACATACGTGTCCGATACGTATCGTCGGTTGTGCGATGTTTGAAATCAAATTACACAGCGGCAGCAATTATACGAAAGTGAAGCGAAGCGGGGTGAAAAATCGAAAAAGAAGAGGGGATAAAAAAAAACAAAAAGGAGGTGAAAAAAATTCGGAGCGACGGCTGCGGCATCCGCAGGATGCTTCGCATAATTGCGTAGAGATAGAATGAAATATGAGCCAACAATATAATATATACACACTGTAGCTGGTAACTACAACAGCCACTCTTTCCGGGTATGGGGGGGTTTAATTAAAGCAATGAATTAAAAACCCCACTCTCTCAGGAAAATTGCCTTGTACCAATCTTTTAGGCACAACAAAAAGCTTCAGGATCGCCTGGTACGTATGTTAATTTAAACGTAAAATAATTGGCGATGCCCACTTTAAGCTAAGATTAATCGAGTCCAAAAAAATAATCAAACACGACTCGATTGAATCGGTAAGAATCCATCGATTAATCCGTTATTTTGTTTGATTTTTCTTTTTTTCTTTTTTGTGTTTTAGAAACGTTGCATTTGAAACTTAAATATCGTAAATTCCAGTACGCAGTCTTAATAGCGGACAAGTTCTTTTTTTTTTTTTTATAATTTACATACAGTCTCATTGAAAATGTTTATCAATTTCAGGCGAAAAATATTCATTCATCTTTCACTTGTTGTATCAAACACGCGTACTTAGCGAGTAAGACATCGATGACAATTGATACTCTGATTATCGATTATGCTCTATTAGTCGAGAAAAAGTAATCGATTTAATCGAAAAACGATCACTTGTGATCGTTCTTGATGAAATTATCCTCTTTCGCGAAAACGTCAGTGCAGATTGGGATGACGACGAGCGACGAGATCGCTACTAACGGTTAATTAAGAGGAAAGAATAATTTGACGGTAATAAAACAACAACAAACGACAAAGATTATTCACCAGGCAAACTCAGCGCATGCATTCAGCCACAAGCCAAGTATCAATCCGACTCTTACACCCAGAGTGCGAGAAAAATTATAGAAGAAGGTATATGCCAAGAAAAGGATCTCCTCGACTTACCGTCGTTGTTGGTTCTCGCCCTTGGCGGTGAAGAACTGACGGTCGGTCCATCCCGGGTACTGTTATCTCTCGGCTGAGGCTGGGGACCCTCCAAGTTCGGACTCGGGCTGAACTCCGCGCGAAAATCTGCCCTGTCGTAACCCTCCTCGAACTCGTTCACAAGGTCCGTTTCGTCGGGTTCAACCGCCCCCTCGTACTGCTCCCGTAGCACTTTCCGAGGAACTGGAGAGGAGGGAGAAGAACATCGAAGAATAATTATCGCGATAAGGATACTCGGTGACGTAACATAGGACAGAAATTAACTGCAGGACTGGAATGAAAAATACCTGAGAAGAATATGAGAGATTATTCGTTGGTTGCAAATCGTGGGACGAAGCGATTATACCTACGTACGAGCCGACGCAATCTTTTGGGAAAACATCGAGTGAAAGGTTTAAATCGCGGTGGTTCTAGCCCTTGCGGGGAGGCGGCTTCCGGCACGAGTGTTTGCATTGTTCATGTACAGAGGGGGCAGTAAATATGGAAAAGGAGCTTAGCCGATGTTCGGTAATTCGAGAAGCGGCTTAGGATATTAATACGACGATGCGGTCGAGGGCGAAGATGTGAAAATGGCGAGGGAGAGGGAGAGAGGGAGGATCTCGAGCTAGCTGATGCGACCGGTTAACGGGAGGATACGACGTCACGTATGATAGCGAGGCGAGGCGATTCAGCGACGACCGCGCCGGATGACCACATCAACTATGAACCGCTAAATTATGCCACGTACCTGCCGAGCGCCCCTTAACCCTTCCCAAAAACTCGTCTGTAGGATAATCTGATGGGATGAGATAGGATGATTGTGATAATAATAACGAACGGGAGGCGGGAGTTTGATAACTCGTTTCACCTTTTTCCCCGCCTATTTTCCTAGCTAGCTAGATAAGATAGATAGGAGAAAACTAGCCGTGAGATATAATTTCTAACTTGACGGTCGTTTGGTTAATGACGCGGGGATGATCGAAAGTTGTTACGGAGGTATCTCGGGGGGCGTTGAAAGGCTCCCCACCAGCCAGGGAATGGCAAAATCGTACTCACGAATTCACCCCAAGGAACGCCTGTAACTATACAACTCCGACTGGTAGGGTTCGGTATAGCGATTGGAATTTATTGTACGCATTTATCGACTTCGTTTGATTAGAGGGCAAACTTCGGTGGATGCATGAAACGTCGCTGACTCTCTACGCGTAATATATCCTTTTCAGAGTTCGGTTAACTTTTCCAAATTGAGGAAATACGGAGCGACCCTTGTACTCGGTTCGACTTTCCTTTTCTGTTGTACTTTATCTATGGAAAAATATACGAAAACATGGGTCTGCAACCAGAAAACTGAACTGGTTTTTTTTTTTTTTTATAACGTTTCCTTATAGATTTTCACTCACTGAAACCGAGAAAAATACTCGAAAAATTCCATCACGCCAGGTTTTTTGTTTTTTTTCCAATTCGTGCTTGTAGTTTCAATCGGATTGAAACTCCCGTTCAACACGAAACCTGGTATCATATTCTTGATTGTAAAAATCCTATGTAAAATTGATTTCTTACTTTCATTGAACACGTATTAGAGAGAGACTCAAGAATAAATACAAACGGGGAAAGAGAAAATGGAAATCGGAAGCGTGTTTCGTAGGAAAAAAGAATGAACACGGGATGTTGAGTAAATTTCGTGAAAAAATTTATTATTTCATTGTTATAAAATGGTAGTATCTCCATAAATGTCCCCTTTTTTTTTTGCAGACCTATGAAATCAATTATTTGAAAGGAGTGAGTATTTTCTCCGCCAAGACTGTCGTCAAATTTCTACGAAACTTTTAGTCGTTTGAGACAGAACTTTGTGATCAGGGTGTCCCCGACAAGAAAGTTATTATCCACGGACGCACCTGGGTTGAAAATATCGATTGAACCCCCCCCCCCCAAAAAAAGAAGAAGAAGCTCTTTGGGCCGGTTCGATGGACAAAAACGATTTCCACGTTCGCGTAAACACGATTTTCGAACCCACTACCCTCCTCCGCCCTTTCCCCTCGTCGCGTGTGTTAAACACGAGAGGGAAGAAGCGAAGGATGCGCGCATGGCTTTGAGGTTTACGGATGAAATTTTGTCAAAATTAGAGGAGAGCTAAACATCAAAAGCTTGAAGGCTTGAGAGAGCTGCATGCTGCCATAATGCGATATGGCGAAGGACGACAGCACAGACCGCAGTTTGCAGGCCCAGGCTACGTGTACTTCGGCTACCGCGTTGTTACCTTGTACGCGCATTATCTCTATATAGGTGTACGTATACAATACATAGATATACGCCTGCCGCGCACAGGTGAGATTCAGGCTCGAGTGAAATATAACGACAAATTAGCGTCAGCAAAGGTAATGACAAATCATCCCCTCAAGTTGTTTACTTGTTAAATATAAGAGACCTCGTCTCAACGCTTTCGCCTGTATTTTATAGATCGATAGAAAATATCACGCGATCGGGAAGTGCGTGGGAAATACTGGAAAAATCATCGAAATGTTTGTTTGTTGAAGTTTTAAGGCTCTTGTGCGAGATCGCGTTGAAGAGTGTCGAAGGAAACAAACGAATGGAAAAAAGGTAACCGTTACAAGGAAGAGAGAAGAAAAACGAAAATGAAAATTGACATTGCCAAAAGGTGTTGTTAAACTCGACCGCGGGGAAAGGTAAGGTTTGCGTGGTAGTGCCAAAGAAACAGCGTCGAAAGAAGAAAAAAATACCAAGAAAAATATTCAGAGGAAGAAATAGGTGAAACGAAATAACAAAGCTGAGCTATAAAGCAAAACTAAAGAAAGGGAAAATGAAGGTGACAGAAATTCGGGTCGGGTGAAAACACGAGGGAACGGGAAAGAAAAAAAAAAAAGGAAATCCTGAGGGACGAAATGAATGTAATAATCTTTGGGTTAACAAGATTCACGAGGTTCTCGAAAGTCTGGAATAAAAAAAAAAATAAAAAAACAAAAAAACAAAAAAACGAAAGTAAGGAAGAAAATAAAAGAAGAAAAGAAAAAGAGGCGGAAGAGTGTGAGTATAATGGAAAAAGAGGAAAAAATAAAGGTAAAGAAAACACAAAAAACTTGTCGAGTATTCGGAGGGAGAGTGACGAAGTTAAATGCCAAAACATTTCCGTTTTTCTCACTGGAAATAAGGCGAGAATGCGAGAATGCGAAGGGAATGAAAGATGTGAGGGAGGAGTTTCGCGGGACGGATAAAAATTTGGCAAATAAACTAGATTCAACGAGAATTTTATTTTTACGTTACGTTAAACGTCACCTGTCGCTCTGGGGTGAGAGAAAGAGAATGCGGTTGATACGTGAAACCTGAGAGAACAGTCAGAGGTGAAAAACACGATTTTAATATCACCCGACTAATGGCTTGCGACCTTTGCTGTTGAAAAAATCAAAAGCACGGATACACATTTTTTTTTATGCTTGAAACATGAGAATATGGTCAGAAACGTTGACGTTGAAGTTCGTTTGACAATTTAATTAAGAGTAAAAGGTCGCACGCGATGGTAGGTACGACGATGAAAATAAAAAATAATCATCTGCCAAGGTAACTGCGTAAGGGCTTAATAGCCAAAAATTATTATCGTTATTCCCATGATTCCGATGATTGACGATTTGGATAATCGATATCCTCGGTGTATAATTTTGTTAGTTTCAATTTTCTACGCGTTTAAGTAGTCTTTAAAGCGCTTGCGAAAAAAAAAAGAAAAGAAATTGGCGTTTATACGAACTTTTGATTCTATCTCCGAGAATTTACTGTTAAAATTTCTGAATTTTTGGACATTCTAATCAATTGTTTTCGTTTCAACGGCTTTTCACAATCTTCTGTTTTGATCTACTTTTTCGTGTATATGTGTCAATGGCAAAATTTTGTATCAAAGACTATCTATGTTAGATTTTTGAAGCGTGAAAACACCTCGTCACGATGCACAAATTTTCCGTGCATCCGTCGGTCGCACTCGGAAAGACTCTTCGAGTACCCGAGACAAAATTTGCACGTCTTGTGGACAGGGTCGCGGCGTTTCAAAGTACTAAAAGTTGGTAGGCGTTATAGGTGTCGCAAAGTTCTAACCACAGGGTAACGCAGCTCGCTCACTCAGAGAAAGATAAAGAGAGAATAGAGAGAGAGTGAGGGTGAGAGAGAGAGAGAGAGAGAGACCGCACCGCGTCGATCCGCATCCGTGAGGACGAAACTTTCTTCGGTAGAGGGACATTTACTTAAACTTGCAAATATTCGCCCCTTATTTCCGTAATTTGCGTAATTCAGTTGTGTTGCCTGTCCCTTCATCCTTCCCTTGGAAGCCCGCAACCAGACCGCAATTCGTTTTGGGTTAAAACCGCGAGTTATAAAACTTTATTTTATTCTCTCATCCTCGTTCGCATCGCATTACCTCACCGTTAACCTCGACGACGATTTTATCTCCTAATCCGTCGTTGAAGCAGCCTCGATACTCGTAACACGATACATCGTCTCAATCAACCGGCCGGTTTCGGTAAACGAAGATAGCAGCGACTTAATCCCGGACCTCGCACCTTCTCGAGATGAATCGTAATAAGGCAGTCACCCCTCCCTTGAAGGTATCATATCCGCCATAAAACGCAGAACCTCCGCCTCGGAGGTCGTCGCATTCGGCCGGTGGTTGGACCTGCATCGAGACGAAAAGGGGTCTCTTCATCTCCCAGATACGCGGCCAGCCGTGCCGGGTTTCGGGGCTAAGAGCGAGAGATAGGGGGGCACGCGAACCCGAGAAGGACCCTGGCTGTTATAATTATTCCCCGAAGTCCCATCAGCGAGAGATATCGCCGGGCGAAGCGGACCCCGCAGGTTCCAAGGGAAACCCTAAATCCGGGAGCCAGTCGTGCCGGCTGAGAGAAAAGCGCAGAGCCAGCCAGACGGTGCGGAGCTTCTTCTCCTTCGCCGCGGAGCGATAACGTCCGGAGATTTCGTCCTCGTTCTGTGGCTACGCAATATCAACCGAAAGTCAGTCTCGTCGACGATATTGAATATTTTGCGATAAGACGAAAATCGGAGAAAAAAATCAACCGCGGTAAAGACGGCGAGCAAATCACATTTCAGTAATAATAATGCCCAACAGTTGGCGATAAATTGATCAAAACATTTTTAGGGAATGTTCTTTTTTTTTGTCCGGGATATTAATTCTTTGATTTTTTTTTAGATACGTATGATTTTTTTTTTCAAATTTTCAAAAGCTGTATTCACAAAACTATTCGTTCAATGACCCGGAAACTTTTTAATTGTAATATACAACGCTTTTACGAAAAACTATTCACAATCTACGATTTTTCCTCTGTTTTTCAAACTTTAACATTATCGAAAACGGAAATTTCAAAACAATGAGAAAATTCGTTAATGCTTCATGGGTATTCAGAAAAATCGGGGAATTCATTTCACGTGACAAAAAAATAAAAGCGTTTCCTAAAAATTTGTTCGACAACTTTGTTTTTTTTTTTCACAATTAATTCACAACCCTTAAGCATTATTATTATTGAAATTCAATTTTTTCGTCGACTTTGTCGCGGCTGATTTTTTCCGATTTTCATATCATCATAAAATATTCAATATTGTCGACGAGATTCACTTTTGGCTGAGAACTTATGGTCAGTACATCCTTTATACGCAAGATAGAGTAGCGGCTTTAATCAAAGTCGATTGTATGCACGGTCTAGCTGGCGAATAAGGAATTCTTTGTCAAAAGGGCAGAAAACGACCGAGTGAATGACGAATTAGCGAAGGCGGAGAGCTTGATGATGTGCTTCGGGATCGGCGCCGCCCCCGCAACGGCTCCGTATACGTATTATACGATCATCGGCGGCGCCGCGGTCCGTCTGACCATGTGCGTACCTCGTCCACTTGCAAGCTCGCGTCGGAAGGCCCGTCCGACTGCGTCTCATCCGCAAATAAAGTCCTTGAATAGGGTATCGATTTGCTATTTCGCGAGCTGTTTAAGCCGGATAAGGATCCCCCGGAGGACAGTTGACACGCGCGCAAGCCCGTCGAATTGCCGGCCTGGAACATACCGTGTATTGCGCGCGTGTGCGTGTGTGTGTGTGTGCGTATATCCATACAACAATGCAAGAGAGCAAAGCTTTCGGCCAGCCTGCGGGGAACGTAATAAAGAAGGTAAAGAAAACCCGAGACTCGAAAGACGATCGTGATTGTTTTTAGTATACGAATTTTCCGGCAGCAGGTTTAGAGCAGCCTTGGTGAAAAATGAAGGAAGAGGAAAAAAAGATAGAGTAAAAGGCGTCCCCCCGCCGGGTTAATAAATCTTAATTAAAATCCCCGATTCTTTTGTCTCGAGTCAAATATCCCGGTAAGGTGGGAGGTGGTGCCGTAGGTATAAGGAGAGCGGGCAGCTGGGTATCCGCCCGTTTAATTAACCGGTTATACCTATATTTCATTGACGCGAGCTTTCGGAGGAAAATTAGGTCAGACGGAGCTTTTGCCCCTGCACGTGATATAATTTTCGCGATATTGTTGCAGAGCCCGACACACACGTATGTCGAAACGACCAGACATTGTGTGTAAATCATTTCACAGTCGGCGGAGAGAGAGGCGAAGTAACACTGGGGCAGAGGGTTTGTTTTAGTCTCATGCATTTCTAGCCGCCGTTCCGCAACGCCACGGCATAAATAGATAAGAGAGTTCAGTCGAAGCTCTCCTCCCATGGCATCTGGTTTTCTCTGCAAGTTTCGAACGCCCGCCACCTCTTTCCCCTCGGCAACACGTGCTTGCACATTGTGTCCTTCGCTATTTAACGTGCAGCGAGCCTCGCGTAAGGTAGGTGTGTATATACATGTATATATATGTGTGTGTATACGTATCGTACGAAGGCAAGTAGGTACGGGTTAGATGCGACATTTACATTCGTATAATGTAATCTCGGTGATATTACGTGTCGCTGTGGGCACCTCGGTCAGGGCTGCGGTCCGTTCCGGGATGGAGTTTCGTCGACTGTGAAGAATCAGATGCCGAACAACTCTCGTGCGACAATTCCGATCCCGTACGTATGGGGCATTCGTAATGCGTGTAACTATGTTATTCATTTGTTTGGTGTAGGAAAAAACAAGAGGTGTACGAATAATGGGGCGGGGTTGAAATTCCGAATTTGAAAATTTCCGAAAGTACCTAGTTTCGAATTATTTGGTGGCGAAAATTGAAGTAAAAATATTAAAAGGCTAAGCTTCGAATGGTCGGAGATCCGACGGCTCAAAGTTACGAAATGCATGATTTCGAAAATTCAAGTTGGGCAAACTTCCGAAAAGTAAAGTTTCGATAGAGCAAAATTCGGAAAAATAAAGTTTCGATGGAGTAAAATTCCGAAAATTGAAATATACTCACGGAGCGTAGTTTACTCAACGAGTCTGTGTAAAAAATTAGAAAGGGCCAAAGTTAGAATTACCAGAATTCCAATCGTAAGAATATCGAAAATCCGATACAAAACCAAGCCGGAAACTCACAGAACTGAAAATCTTCGATCATGAGAAATTCGGATCTTTCAGATTTTTGAATTTTCTCACTTTCGAGCTTTCGGTACTTTGACTCGTCGAAGTTACGCTCTTTCGAAATTTTGTCCTTTCGGAACTTTGAGCGTCGGGTTTCGTCCATTCGAAACTTTGATCGCAAAGATGATTCGTATCAATAATTTTTTCGCACAACTGACGGACGTTGGCAATGTAAATCGGTGTGAAACTAAGACAAGAAATAAATCTGAAACAATTCAGGGCTTACTTTTTCGACCATCGAAACACCCTAAGTATCAAATTTGAAGCGTAATCGTAGATGGCGAGGATTCGGGTCGAGTCGAGTTGACACGGAATACCTCGTACACGGAATTGAACCGATCTATCGGGTGACAGGGAATTGTTTCCCCGTGTGAAATGAAAGGGCGAGGCGGCGATATAGTTCGGGGCGCATATTATACGCCTAGTTAGCCGGAGGGTGCAGGTTTCTTTGATCGAGTCGTGTTTCAACTCTCTCGTAGTCATAGGTGGTTGGGCATAAACATCGCCTGTGGGTATCGACCGGATCGTATGACACGCGCGGTTAAATCCCGCAGGCCATGGTCACGCCGATTACCGCACCGATTCAGGGACGGGAGGGATGAAAAGAACGGAGAGACAGGACGAGGGGGAGGGGGAGGGAGACTCGATGCAGCGGGCCAGCAGAGGCGGCGAGCCGCAGGAGAGTAATCAACTGATCTCAACGACGGCGGACACTTGAGGAACTGTTGTGTGCACTGGTCGACGAACCCTGCCACCCGTCGCTCGATTAATCATTACGATTTAATTAAGCACGCTGGGTACACGTATACCTGTACGCATAAGCGTCCGGCGCTATGTGCATAATTGACCCTTTGAGTCGTAGCGGTAAGTATTTTTACCACCTGTTTTACATCCGTTTTTTGTACGTTTGGACAGGTTTGAAAAGATGTTTCGATTGTTTCGATTTAATGTAATTTACTATTGTTGGAAAGAAATTGGTTGGAAGAAAGTCGTAGAAATTGAAGGGATGATTCGTTTCCGAGAAAGATTCGATCGTTTTTTGAAATTTCTGATTTTTAAGTACACCGTACTGGATCCGTCATCTTGAATTTTTAAATCCGATTTCAGATTCGTTATCGGCAAATCGAAAAACCATGCATTACTATCTTGTTGCAAATGTTGACTCGGCACAATAATGTGCGACTCAAAGGGTTGATTCGGAAGTAATTTAAGGGACGGCATTGAAAAGCAATCAATGTCTACGGATTAGCTGGAGTAAACGTTGAAATTGAGACTGGTATTGATAGTTTATACAGCGCAGGGTGAAGATTAATATACACCAAGGGGTTGTTATTTCAAGACCGAGGTATTGTGAGTCAAAATATCGGTACCCACGTCGTCGGTATCTATCCAAGTTTCTTCGATACTTATCGCCCTACAGGAGCACGGAAATTTACGAAGTTTTCGTTGCAAATGGTTTTGCGCATGGCGGCCCGGCGGAGCCTGTAAACGGCGATATATTAAACAGCCAGCTACTCCCTCGATACCGTGACACTGACTATGCTATACAGCGATATATTTCCTTCGGAGAAACTCTCGCGACCGGCGGCAGCTCTTTCTTCTATTAGCCATCGGAGAGTCTGGCGGTTTATGGATCGTCGAGGTTTACGTCGCGCACCCCCCCCGGAAAATGATACTTTATTAACGCCTGGATATATATCATTATCATTTTATAAGCTATCGCGTTCTGCTGCGTTGCTGTTACAGGCAGGAGGATAAAGGAGCAGAAAACACTCCCACAAATCAACCAGAAATTTTACAGTCAACCTTTTTCTTTCTCTGTTTCTTTTTACGCTTCAAAATTTATACGGTGAGTCAATTTTTTCCCCCCTCCCCAGTATAAATCACCTTCGTCTTTGTCTGTGTAACATAAATTGGGTTAAATTTCTACCCGGGATGATGCTAATGTCGGATATATTCGCACAATTTCCATTACTTTTTTTGCTTGTCATTTTTACGGTTATATAGTAATTACTTTGGAAGGTATAACGATTCCCTGGCAAAACCCTCGTAGAGGGTAGAAAGCTTTATGTGTTTTTCGAACGAACTGATCGGATCAAATAAAATCGACAATTTAACAATCTTGAACCGTCTTTTTTTTTCGAACAAACTTAAACGGAGGCAGCCCTCCGGGCAAAGACGATCGTGATAATCTGAATTGATCCAAGAACCGTCTACGACCCTCAGAAACGTCTTGGAAATATTGCGTAACGGGCGCCTGTAAAACTGCCTGAAAATCAACAGCATTCAGGGTTCGCTCCCAATAATTTTTACGACGCTTCGAAATTCCAATGAAGAAATCCTACCACAAAGAATACCAATCAATGTGATTCGTATTCCCATTTCCTACCGAATATTAAAATTTTTTTCATCTCTGCTGACAGATACACAGCTGCGATATTTGAGGACAGATTTGATTTTACATCGATACACACGGAAACGCGTATGTTTTTTTTTTTTTTCATTTTGTCGCTACACCCTTGAACTTACACGCATGAAAGAAATTCAATCCAATTCACAAGCGAACAGCAGAGAATTTATTATTCAAAATGAAATGCTAGGATGAATGCCAAGAGAAATTCTCTTTTTCCCCTCTTCATCCAACCATGAAAGTTCCGAAAAGTTATTCTACTGTTTGCAACCTACGCATATTCTTTCTTTTTTGTCACTTCCAAACGTAGCAGCTATCGAATTTTTTCTCTATATTTCGCCGTTCCTCTCCCAGCTATGCATCAACTCATATTATATTTCATACAATTACTTTAAACAATGTTCGATAATCGGTATCGAGTTCCTGCACCCGCATATTGCAATTACGAAGCGATTCCTTTCTCCCCGTGAATGCAGGAAACACTGCCGGGAGAAAGGAAAATGTGAAAGAACCGTATATTCTCTTTTTCATTTCTCTCTCTGCAGTATTCAAGTATGACGAATTTGGATTTAATTCAAGAGTTGAAAAGCTTTCGGCGAGTTTTAAGCGCATCGCGCCTGGGAGTGGTGAGCAAACAACCGATGGTCAATCGAACAGGAGAGTTTATTCTAGCATAACGACCAACTACTTTTACAGACCATTTTTTTGTTTTCATCGGTTTTCTCTTTTCCGTAAAATAAAATGTTGATGAAACCGTATATGAAATCTCAATTCCATGCAAGTTCGACAAAAGGCCAAATAACCTATTCCAAACTCACGGATTAACAGATTTTTTAAACAAGCGATCGTAGCAACCGTGTGTTTCAACGAAATACGAGACTCGATATAAACATCCCGAATTTTTGTACATCTTGCGTAATATACAATATGTATTTTATTCACCTTTTTTCGCCGAGAGAAGGAAGGAATAAAAAGCGCAACGTTTGCCGTCTGCGAGTGGTTCGTAAATTAAGAGAAAATATTTGCTTCTCGTTAGCCACGTTACACAAATTTGATTTCGCGAGGCCAAAACAGCGAACGAGTCTACCGAACATCCTGCACGAAACTGTACGTACGCTTGTTACGCGAAGGAGAATATAATAATGATGGATTCTTGGCAAGAAAGGTTAATGCAAAGCGGCTTCCGCTCACCCGAGGCGATGGTATAAGGTACCCCCCATATGTATATACATGTACCTCTGTTAATACGACAGACTTCCGAAAGCTTTCTAACTCGGTAACAATTACAAACTTAATCACAATTAATCACCCTCCAGGCTCTAACAAATCCAGGAATTAAAACAACCCGCACAATGTTGGTCTGCATGTGTATATCAAACACCGGGTTAAAAAGCAATTAAGAAACATCACGTATCTTGACCTTACTTATCGTTAACTGATAATCTGCGAAGCAGAGAGTCAACGATGTTTGAAAAAGGTATTTATGAAAGAAGAAAACGACGATACCTGGCCTTCTAGAATGTCCCACTTTCTTGCCGTTTAATCCCTAAGAAATACTCCCCGACAACGTAACCCGATACATCGTAGACGGATACGAGGAATTGGAATTGTTACCTGAACCCCACTCTCGGGTCTCGCGCACTTCATGGAATCGCAAACGTTGCCTATAAGGGTGACTGACTACACACTTAAATACGACAACGAACGGTAGAAAAGCTACAACTCCCTCTTGTCGTCGAATCATCACGCGCTGAGTGCGAGTAAGTAAAAATATATACCTAGAGTCTAGAGTCTAGACCATGGATTTATAGAGAGAAATCTTATCCCGGGGTCTCGCGGCGAACTACATTTCTCGCTCGTAAAAGCGAGAAACTGTTTTTTTTCTGCTCCTATTTTGTTTCCTCTTTATCGCAGGTACGCAGAGATAAAAGAAAAGGGGGATGAAAATGAAGATGACGAAGAAAAGAAGGCGGAGTAAGTTTCCTCTTTTTCTCCGAGCCGAGATACCGTCGGGAGACAATTTGGGCGTGATACCGTTGTAAAGGATTTTCTCCGCGACTCCATCGGAACCCGTCGCAATGATTGGTGGGAACTGAATAGCATTCGGAAATGATGATGCGGAAACGGCGAATCTCGCGGTTAGTTCTTGGGGCCAATTAGAACTAGCTTCGGTCTGGTATAGTTACAGGTCAGTGGGTCTGGATGGTTTCAATTCCCAACGCTAAATGAACGCGATAGTCCAGCCCTTCTCCCTCCCCGGGGACCGACCGGGATAAAGGTGCAGGAATACCCGGATCCAGGGATCGTCCCTGATGGAGGAGCTCCGCTTCGGCTTGGCTGCCGAAGAGAAGCCGGCATCTTCCGGACGGCGCATCTTCGTCATTAAGGTTGAAAGACAGAAAAGGCTTTAACCCCTTATTCTCCAAGACGTGCAGATAGTGCTCGGCGGCAGGTTCACCCGTCCCGCAGAGATCAACCGAAGGGTTTTACGACCGTCTCTACATGAAACCACCGCGCCGCCCCCGATTTACGCGGATGATATCTAGATCTCCTCCTCAAATTGGCAAAACTCCAGGATACGCGCTGCACTTTCTATACCTAGCCCAGCAATTTTTACTCCAGCGTTTTCTTTTTGTTTTCTTTCTCTCTCTCTCTCTCTCTCTCTCTCCACTTTTCTTTCTTCGACAAGTTTATATTCATTTCCATTCGCCCACACTGGTTCATTAGTCAAGAGTTCGTTCCATCCCCTGCTGCAGTGCTCCACTTATTCCACGACTAAATAAATTCGGGAAAAAATGCCTCCCAAACCATTTTGGCTGACCGGACGGAATCCCTTCGAGGATATCTCTTCAACCCTGATAAACACGAATCAATGTCCCAGGGCAACTAATTGAGTTTGGCTTGTCGAAATTTTGCTCACGTGGGTGGTGTGAGAGGGTTTGCCGGAAATCTTGTGCACGCGGAGTCAAGTTGTCCTCGAAATAGGCAGAGGCACGTGATCGGTTGGCGTACCAGAGTGAGTGGGCGTATATCAAAGAGCAATCAAACATTGAGCTGCGCGGAACCAAAGGGAAGTATCCTAATTATGCAAAGCTGATTACGGTACGAAATATCAATGCGCATTGGTAAACTGGGGTCGAGGCGAGACGAACTTGCGTATATATATACTTGGCTTGATATTGCGGCTCCGCGTGGTTTGAACGCGAGAGTGAAAACCAAAGCCCTGTAAATTGACTCGGTGGTCTGGTCCCAAAATCGTCAAGCACTCGGTACAAGTTTGAAACAGCGATCAGCCGAGTCTCGTTTCCGTCTCTCATTCTCACGGACGGTATATTCTCCGCGTTGGAATGATAACGAGGACGAACAGCCGGAAGAAGCACGTAGGTACAACGCAGGACGGGGATAAGAGCTTCCGCCTTTCGAGTGGCTATCTCAAAATGGCTGGATTCGGGTCGGCGGACACGAAGGCTGAAAGAGACACTCACCGCAAGTGTAGACGACCTTGAGGTAGACCTTGCTCTCCGGCCTGCAGGGTTTTCCAAAGGTCTGGCTATCGGCGGTAAGTAGACACCTCCGTTTCCCATGGCAAAGGTTCATCACCCTTTCCGTAGCGTGGCTCATCAGGCAGGCTGAAATCGGTAACGGAATATATAACGAGGACACTTGTCAAGGTAGCCGCGAATGCAAGCCCGTCGAGGTGAAAGCATGCAGCCTCCAGCGTCGATCGAGTTGATTGTGCGGTGAAGAGGAAAGAGGAGGGCAGGGGGGGGGGGGTGGTGGGAGTGGGTGCCGAGTTCGCGGATCAGAGCGACATGGGCAGTCCGTTCCCGGGGGCGAAGTCACCGACGATTGGAGGCCGCCAATTGAGGCTTGACTCCGAAGGGCCATTATATAGGGTGGCTCGATACCGGGTACCGGTTCATTGTTCCTCATTGTCGTGGATCTTGAGTGTCCTCCGCGGGAAAGAAGGTGAGAAGTGAGAACGGCGTCGTCGAGATTCTACCTCGGAGCAGTTCGAGGGTGAGAAATGGGGGTGGAGAAGAAGGAGCTGCTGGGTAGCCGGGACAGGTAACAAGGCGGCCACCCTGCACCTTCCTTCGGTTCCTTTGTCAAAAATTGATCTCACGCCTCCCTGGCCTCGAACCATCTAGATTGCGAGCTACCGGCGTCGGAGGAGAAGACCTCCGGCTATAGCCGTCCGACCGCAGGGCGCCTCCTACTACTTACTTTCATCCGGCACACCGAGCGGCTGTGGACACTGCAGAGACTCGTACTGGGTCCTGCCGTAAGCTGCGCTGTAAATGGCTACTCTGCTTCCCGGGTTGCAGACGAGGTTCACGGCGTCGTTCTCGCAGGCAACCTTGCTTCTGAATTCGTCTGTAAAGAGTAAGAAGAGAAGGGATTTCAGCGACTTGGGCAGCCTACCACATTTGTTTCTACAACGCCGCAAGGCGCCAATGTTACGCTGTGACAATTCACAGAACGTATGATATTTCGGTATGCATATTCGGAACATCGTCACAGCTGGTTCCCGCTTTTTGCTTAGAATACATTCCCGCGGGAGCCGCGGTGTGTAGACTAATTTTGAGCTCGTTCTTGCGAACAACGTACGTCTGCAGTAACACTAGCAGCTATACGCCGGGATTATACCGCTGCCTGAAACACTCGCCCAAATCACAGCTGCGTCTATTCCAATTTTTCTTTTCTTTTCTTTTTCAATCCTCTTTTCATTCGGTGCAAAATGACGGACAGCTGTCCAACCCCCCAGGATTACCTGTTAATATTCAATCAATCTCAAGATAAGAGAAGAATGATGATAAAAGGAATAACGAGAAAAAAACAGGAGATTGAAAAGTTGAGTCTTCTCCCTTCTCGCCCAAGGATCGATCGCACGGCTCGACCAGCGCGAGTCGTAATTTCAAGCCCGTGATTAGCGATTGGTAATTAAACATTGTCCTGCAGGGTAGGCGGGCAGTTGTACGAGGTGAGGGGGGCCATGACGACGCTCTCGTGCCGTAGCGATATGTCAGCGGGTGAGCAGCAGACGTGCACCCGGTGTTGTACGTGTCAAAGTTACCACCAATCCTGCAGGGTAGATGGAGAGGTGAGCGGCGGCTGCTGACGCCAGACCGAAAGCCGGACGGTTGACATGACCGCCGCAAATTCGTTATATCGTCAGAGATCGCCTCGATACGTAACGCGATAAATGTGCGTGTACGGGGCATTCCACGTCAAATCAGCAGCCCGTGTACCTCGTCCTCTTCGACTTTCATCATTTTTTGGTGCACGATGTTCGCGCCGAATCAAAAAGGTCCCGGAATTTTTTTCAGGTTTCCTTAACCACCGGTGAAATTTGAAAAAAAATCGAAAAACCAATTACGAAAACGCCATTTTTAACAATCTGTAACAATTCACACGGATTCTATGATTTGAAATGTGATTTTCAAGTACCACATGATAATGGGATCTCAATATTTAATGTTTTTTTTTTAAATAAATTTTTAGTTGTTCCATGTCGGAATTGGAGATTCTTCTGTTTTTTTAAACAGATCACGGAATCGTGAAAGTAGTGCGATTCTGCAATCTGTTTAGATCAAGGCATATAAAAAATAAAAATTGCAAAAACAACACCGACATGGAATAACTAGAAGTTTGCAAAAAAAGTAGTAAACATTGAGATCCCATTATCGTGTGTTGCTCAAAAATCACATTTCAAATCATAGAATCGGTGTGAATTTTTTCAAGAGATGTTTCGAAAATGGTGTTTTCATACTCGGTTTTACAATTTTGTAAAAAATTTCACCAGCAGCTGAAGAAAGTGTGATAAAAATTCTCGAGGCCCTTTCGGGCTGGTAAGAACATCATACTAAAAAATTATCAGAATCGAAGGGGGTGAGGTTCATGGGCTGTCAATTTGACGTGGAATGCCCCATACAAAGTTCCGTCTCTCTCGTAATTATCACCTTTCCAACCTCCGTAGATGCATCTAGTGCTGTGCGATGTACAGTTAATGACAGTTCGTAATTTGACCATAACAATTGTCTGAAATTATATCACATACTTACATGGCCGACACTTGTAGGCGATTTCGATGTACTTCGGAAGACCGGGGCAAGGATCACCCTGAAATGTTTCCGGGCTGGTGTTGAATTTGCACTGGCGTTTCTTCTGACAGGCTTCCACGACGGTCTGCAACAGGGAGTACTAACGCGTCACTCAGACCACCCGTTCGACTGGCTTATCGGTTCATACGCGTATCGTTAATTAAACAATCTCGTTAATGCGGAATCTCCAATAACTGGCTTTTTTTGTTCGTTTATGATTGGCAAAAAAAATCACGTTCACCTACAGCGAATCGCGTGGTATAATTTTGGATTAATTAATCTCGCTTGAAGTGTATGCGCCCGAGGGTGGAAAGGCAGCCATGTTACAACTCTGCATAATGTGTAATTATTATGTTTAATTGAACGAAACCTCCGACGTTATTGGATATTGGCAAATTATGAACCAGCAGCGTGAAATCCGTTTCTGATTTTCAATATCATTAGCACGTAACCAACACTCCCTCCTCGTGTATGGAAGTCGTTACGCAGTTTGAATGCTCGCTCAAGTGTATTGTTATACGTTCCGACATTATATTATACCTAGTATATAAATATCCGCCTGGCACATTCACGAGTGCGTATGTATAACGAGATTAGCTTTAAAGTGGAAAAATTTTCCCCCTCAAATTTCAATATTTTCCGAAAACCTTCAAGCAGGTTTTTTCGTGTCATCTCGATACGATATCCGCGATTCATCCCACGCTTCCACAGCTTGTGATAAAATTTATATTTTTATCGATTCGACCAGCGTATACGCACCCACGTGTAGGAGTGGCGCCGCCTTTGGTTTTTTATCTTTTCCCCGTTACGTTCCTTTGATCAGGACGAGAGAAGCGCACTTTAGAACAGTGGAAAAATTGGCAAAGAAAAAAACACCGGTATGAACACCGCACGTAATGTCGGGAATAATAGCGAGTAGCGGAGAGAAACTGCGTAGAATTCTGTTTGAAAAACTTTCAACAACGAACCAATGAGAAATACGAGCGTATACGTATATTTGAAGCTGCAGCGCAGCAGCCGGCTTTTGTACCTATCGATTTCACCTCAACCTCCTTCGTCTCCATAATCAAGGAGGTACTCCAACCTCTCTTCCGCTATTCAAACGTTGCTGTAGTATACAACAATTCCGAAATAAAGTAAAGAAAATTAAAACAATCCCAGAGTATATTTTTATATATAAACCGGTCATGATTTCAGGCATTCGGAGAAAAGAAGTGGGTGTAACTCGAACCGAATTGCGAAACTTTTTTTAGGTATATAATTGTCCCGAGAATTTCCTCCTCGAGCACCGGTGAGAGATGATGGAATAATTCGTACGAAAAATTTTCGTTATGCGGGAGAAAAAAAAGACAGCCGCGTGTGGGTTCGAATGAAATACTTTTCAAAGCGTTATCCAAATTCGAAACAACACGAAAATATACTCGGTTGGGAAATATCTGGTTAATGATAAAACAACATCGTTGAAGTCAGAAAGGGAGAGGTATACGTATACGGAGGCAGATAGACGCGTGGATTCAACCGTTCGTTTAATAATGCAATTTGATAGCTCGTACAGTGGGCGTATGTGCACGCGAGGGTTGAATTTTGGGGGTAGGTTTAAGCCATTTACATCGCTTATTCACTTTTCCCTACGCCTTCCAGAACGCCAAGTATTCTCAAACATCGAGCGAATGTCTGTCTGCATGGCCTCGCTTTATTTTTCACCAGGCTACTCGAACGAGGCCGAAATGCCGACTTGTATTTTTGAGAAACAGCGCGTATATTTATAAGCGAGATATCGCCGAAAGAGACGAGAAAATTAGAGAGGAACGGGAATCCCGAAACATGGATTACACCCGCGGGCTTTTAGCCGAGAAACCTCGAATCGAGCTCGATGACACGTTTCGGAGTGAAAACAACAGTGCAGGAGAAGATATTACGTGACGAAATTGCGAGGGAGTGAAAATCGAGTTTACGTTATTATATCGATGCTCTCGTCGTTTCTAAGGACAATAATATAATTCTTCGATCTAGCTGCTTTACGACGGGTTATACAACCCAACTGAATTCCTTTTTCATTTCTGCCAAATTATTTCCACCGTGGTATGTAATAATGATCGAGGATTTCCAAGGGCGCAGAATTTATCGAGCAATGTTCGCCTTTGGACAGCACTGAAACGTGAAATACGAAATTAAGCTCTCTCTCTCTCTCTCTCTCTCCCTCTCTCTCTCGACAGATAGACTGTTCGACGGATTCCATTGTACCGTATTCTACTTACGTATGTCGTATATAGATTGGTACGTATATACGCACACCCCGAGAAAATCTCTAACTTATTATCGATAAAAGCAAGTTGTCTATGCGATAAATAAAAAAAGAACCACGGGGAGAAGTTTACTTTACAATTTACGAATACGCGAGTCGCAAGTTATACGAACTAATAATCACCCCGTTCGACTTAATTTGCTAAAATAATAATAATAACAACACCAACAATAACAATAATAATAATAAAAATAATAAAAACGGAAACGAGAGAAAGAAGTTACCTGATAATAATAACGGAGACGGATATTAAATTTGACGATAATAAGAATATAAAGAGAAGGAAAAGGAATTTCACATCGATATCAAATTATGTTTTCCTTACCAAATCGATGAAAGAACAAGGAGAAGAGACGGAGAGAGAAAGATAACTAAAGTAAAAGTGAACAAGTTCGAAAAAAAATTTACCCTGCAAACTCTGCGAGGATTGTGCAAAGCGAAAAAGGAAATATAATATCGAAACAGTTTGTAAAGTTCGTAGAAAGCCTCAGATCTATTCATAAAAAATTGATCAATAGAAAGACTGATTGAGTTGTGCAAATACAGAATGAGAAGTAAACGTAAATTGGATAAATCTATTCGAGCTGGTATATATAATTCAGCTGGAAATTGTCAGCGTACAAAACATGCGTGAAAGAAATAAAAGACGTCTATGCCGCCGCTAAGTCGAGTTGAGTAAGCAGCAAGGCAATTGTCTATATTTAGTCCTCTACTAATTTTCCCAAGACGCGGTGAGATTCTCGAGGGTGAATTTTATATACGCCGATTGCAATAATCAAATCGAACAGGTCACCGCAGTAATATAAAAAAAAGGGAAGATAAAATATCTCCTAACATAACAGGTGCTCTCCAAGGTCCTGTTTTTTCCCCAGTACAAATAACCTCGAATCAAATGAATTTTGTGAAATTTTCTTCATAATCAATGGGTTAACGCTCGCTCCTACATTGAAATGAAAAATTCGCAAGGATCTAGCTTTTCGACCGAACGAACGAAGGCCAAAGACCGTCGCCCGACTCAGCCGAGGGATCTGGCGTTATTTGTTGTATCGGAATTTATAAGGGTTCGAATTTACAAGGGTCTTCTCTACTGATCTCTGTATCGTTGAGCGAACTGCGCGAAACTAGCACGCCTACGCATCTACCATACCTGCCAATGGGAGATTTTCATCTAACAAGAAAATGCCCTCTCTTGTATACCCAAGAATAGCGGGTAGAGAATTTATGAACATCGAACCTTTCGGAAATTAAATCTCCCCAACACAACGTATAGGATACACTCTCGGGAACAATAATCCATCAAACATGTATCGTTCGATCCTAATTATTTTTTCCGCGAAATTCTTCATATCCCCCCTCCCCCTCCACCCCTCTTTCCGCGAAGCTCGAAGTGATTGAAGATAATTTGTCCGCGGAACACGTGATGCCCACAAAGAAGACATTGCTTACATCGATTGCGATGCCGAGTAGTTATACATATATGTATAAGGACGGTTCTGCGTACAGATTCCTGTACCGTCACGTTGCCGACATTTTAGCCGCTCCATACCTCAGACACAAACCCTTTTTTTCAAGCTCAGGTTATCGCTGGTCACCGTTGTTCATTTTATCATCATCGTCGATTGCTTCTTATCTTTATCTGCTCTACCTTTATCAAAGTATCGATCTTGCTCGACACGCGTCGATGACACAAGCTATGGTAACGTAGAGCGCTATGCGGAAGATATTATTTCGATGATCGACAAAGTTGACCAGTGTGGTGAGAAACTCCACCGTAAGAAAAGGGTTTGTGTCTGAGCTGTGAAGTGGGTAAGATATCGGTAAAACGTCGGTATCGGAAACTGTACGCAGAACCGGCTTTATATGTCCGTTATGGCAGGACTTAACGTATGAATAACATATGCTCCGTCATGAGACTTACCTCCAGTGCCTGGGGCCAAAGGCAGGTGTGAGTCGGCTCCTTTTCTACAGCCTGCGGACTCGGTGTGCTACATTTACTGACACTTGCCACCCCTGCTCTTCCGTACTGTGCCAGCGTCACTGATATCGTTGTTCCCGGAGGGCATCTCAGCGTCATTGTTTCTTCGTCACATGCAGCCCGCTGGTAGGTCTTCAGTGTGCCTGATAAAAGGGCTGCTCGGTTAGAAAGTCACGGAAATTCGTTTTTTATTAGCGTGTCGTTTTTTTCCCATTTTACAGCGGAGCAAAAGAGAAGCCGGTACACGTTTCATGTCAGCGGTGATTAATTGGCCGTATGTATAGTTAGTTTGTTAGTTAGTCGGTATATGAGTAACAATTCAATTATAAGGTACATTGTGCGGTGGAAAAATTGGACGAATAATTTTATTTTCAATGCGTAGCGAACCGTTTTTTATCCAGAGGTTGGATGTTTGTTTTTGTTTTTTTGTTTTTTTTACATCGGATTCATATTTACGGGGAATGAAAGCGTTGTGATTTTTATTTTATTTTTTTGTTTTCGTGAGAGGCGCGTTCGGAACGGCGAGTGTTTAAAAAAGCCAGGGATCGGAGGGGGGAAAAACGGAGGGTCACGGATTATTCGATGTATCGTGTTAAGATTAATTGTATACACCAGACCATCACCAATCGTTGACAATTTCACCATCACCAGTTTCGAGGACAGACAGAGAGAAACACGATCACGAACGATGTCCGATTCCCAGGATGATGCGAAACATGAAAATGAAAAGAGAGAGAAAGTCGAAATTAGTTTATGCATTTGTACACAGCTGCACGCGGCGCAGGATCTTGATGGCTGAAAAATTGATTAAGTAAACGATATTTACACACACATAATAATGTTGGGTCGGGACGGGCTTTCTCCGTCGATAATTCAACTTTAACTTCCAAAATTGTGTAAAGAGAGAGCAGAAAAACAATTATTCCTACGCTTGTATGAAATATCGGTCCTTTCGAATTCAGCTGCGTATATAAGTTATAATAATGTAATAAACAAATTCCATTATAACTTGGGCAAATTGACGTTATGTGTACATATATGCATGCGGTATATGTATATGATACGTATATAGGGGAGTGTAAGAAAGTTATACGGTAAAAAGCATGAGAGTTTATCGTTGATATATCGTATATCATATACCTTACGTATAATAAAGCGAATAAATGTACAGGTATACGAAGAAAATAACTTGAGAAATTTATACAATCATACCCCTGTCATATTTTCATCATCAATTTACAATTTTTTCTCTACATATGATTTTCGCAATTATAATTTATCTTTTTCCCCTCCGTTCTCATCACAGTCCAATTTGATTATTTACCGACGATATATCGTATCTTATTCTCCTAAATTATGAAATTGATTTAATAATGAAAAAGTCGTCAGATCGACATCTCAAACATCGACTGGAGAAATATTACAAGTGTCGGTATTACTTGTAACGTAAATTCATATAAAGATTGATGTAAGCAATGGAAAAAAACATGTTATTAACGATACTTCAATAAATTTAAAAAAATGTATAAAAGTGAAAAATCAACCGAGCGGAGTCTTCCACGTAACGTAGAACGCTCATCTTTCGACAGAGTCTTTCCTTTAGCCTGACCAAACTTTCTAGGTGGTTCGAAGGTGGAAAAGGGCAAATTATTTTTTTCCTCGACACCCTAATATAGGTACACGCGTATGCCCGTAACTGATTCTCGCTACGATTGCCGCGCGTCCTCCCAAAAGGGAATAAGGAAACGGAGACGAGGTTCGGTTTCCAAGGGTTCTCGGCTGGAGCAATAAACACGAGAATATACAGGGGAAAGAAAGAAGGCGCATGTTTCTAAATGTGGTGTTTAGTTATCCAGCGGAGGGAGCACAGCGGCCCTTTCGTGTATACAAGATCCGTATGAGTTACGGCTGCCAGGGACGACGGTAAAGCTCGCCAAGCCCGGGGCAGATTTCGGATAACGCGCCGCCTCGCGAAGAGAGCTTACATCCGCCATATTCTTAAAATCCCGACTCTCCACTCGGCCCGTATGCAAAGGGTGTTCAAAAATTCACGCAAGACGTAATTTTCAAAGAAACACACAGATTTATAACTAAGAAATTTGCATTTTTTATTTATTCGTAAAGTATACGGTACAGGGTTGTGTGTACGGCCTCCACGGATTTGCTGGCACATGTACGCAATCTATTCTTGAAACTTTCCTGCAGCTTCGATTTCTCGTTTTGGTGATCAGGATCGGCCGCCCGGATCATGCGATTTAACGCCGTTGGACATTTTTCTTTGGGCTTTTTTCAAGTCTACAAGGCTGGCGCCAACCCGCCCACGACCGCCCACGCCTTGAATGAGGAAACTGAGCGCTCTATCAACGAAATTCAGCCGCATTTGTGCAAAACGGCCATGGGAAATTTCAACAAAAGTGTGCTTACGTGTCAGCAAAGCTGTGGCGCCCATTCACCCGATACGCTATTCCATGCACATTACTCCACACTGCATCATACTTTACGAATAAATAAAAAATGTACAGATTTTAATGACAAGCCTGTATTTTTATTAAAAATCACATCTTGCGTAAATTTTGGGACACCCTTTGCATACGTGCCTCTTCTCCTCAAGATGTAACACCGCATTATGGAAATTTCTTGCTGCACCCGCCCACGGCGATCCGCCCGATCAACGCGTCCGCCATTTACAATCGTAACGAAAGAAGCGAGCTGGTATCCACATCCCCATTGCTCCTCTTTTTCCCGGTTTTCTCCCCCATTCCAAGCTTCTACACGACACGAGAGAACGAGGATGCGGAAAATTCTGGGAAAAGGCAAGCTAAGCACATATCTCGCTTACACGTGACTGCGGGTATGAAAAAACATTGAATTTCGGTGGGTATTCATTTCCGTTTGAAAGATAACCATGTGACTCAAAGAGCCTGAGAGAAAAACAAGAAAAAAAAAACTTTTCATCTTCTCATTTTATATTTTTGAATTTTCTAACTGCAGATCGGAACGAAAGTAATTTATTTGCGAGTTTCTCTGATCCAGTTCTCCGCTGATATAATATTACAGACAGACGTGGGTAACTCCGAGGAAACTGTGTCACTTCTTTTTCCCGTGTACATATCTGATTTCCTCTTGAGCTGACTCAAGGGTGCGGCCTTAATCCAAGCATACGCGGAACGGCTGGGAATTGAGTGAATTATAACGTGTTTTCCAAGGGAACTGGGAAGCTGGTTCAACGATCCTTGAACTTCGACTCTCGCGATCTCTGTCGCATTGATGCGGATCAAGTTAGTAGCCTTGGATACTTTAACGATGCATGTTTGGAAAAATCGTTACTTCGCACTATTAAGTAGCAATGTCTGAAATTTAGTAAACCATGATGAACGAAACGTACTCCTACGTTGAAAAGCCAACTCCTGTAAAAGTCATTCTAAAATTGTGCCACAATGATTTTTTCATTGCTTGTCCACCACCTTGGCCAGCTAACCATAACTAACGTACCAGGTATCACAGATACGGGATTTTTATGTTCACACACCAGAGTTGGTTTCTGGTTAATCTGACCTAGATTCAAACATCCCATCAGGATTCTCCGAAAAAGCCCCGAGGATTGAAACGGGGAATCAGCTGTGGGTGAAAATAAGTATTTTCGTCTGTTTAAAGAACCGAAACGGCAACCGAGGGCTGAATTTCACTCGTTACCTACGCAATTGTAAAGAGCAACGCTTAACCAACACTTTTTCACGTCATTTCGTTCTTTTACAATACCCATTACACGGATATATCGTTTTCCACGACAGGTTAAAATATAAATTAACGCGATTAAATTCACTTTCACCTTCATTGTACCCGCTTAATGCCAGCTCGGCCCAATAACACACGGCCCCGCGCATCAATTTATGTACCTATACTTGTACGCTCAGGTTTCAACGTCACGTGAACTTTGAAGTTTGTTGTAATATAAATTATGTGGCGGGATGCGCACATTGTGTGCTAGGCTAGCTCGTGCGGGGGTTGTAAATATAAAGTATACACGTTCCGTCACGTTTATTAACATCGGAAGTGTGCATACCGGCTGTGCCTGCGGATCAATATACCAAGTACGGTATTTTGTAACAAAAATTTCTTCGTGTTTCTCATTTTTTTATTTATTAATTTTATCCCCTTCATTTTCAAACCCCCTTATGGACTATCAACAAAGAGCTGGATGACAGAGGTGATCGACCGAATCGATATGCAAATACGGGACTGATTTCCGATTTTTAAATCTGTTCTAACTGAACTGAATAAAAGGGCATATTTGTTTTGTCTGTGTGTGTGTGTTTTTTTTCTGCCTTGTGCTTGGTACAAAGCCTGCAAATTTAAATTTGAACTTCACACACCGCAGAACGATTCAAATTTCGTACGTATATAAACAAGACAAAAGAGCCAAGCGATTTTGAATGGGTAATTGGATTAATCGAGGCTGTATCGCCGCGAGGTAGGTAAAATAAACTGAAACCCCCTTCTCTCGATCCTTTCGGCGGAAGAGGAGGGTGCGAAATTATCATCCCCTTCGCCCCGTCGCATTCGTATCCAGGTAGCCTGCAGCGAATATATACGTCTATACGCAAACGCGTGAATGTTACATTGTACAGGTAAAATAGCGAATACTTTTTGCCTGTGAAGTATTTTCCCCGGGAGACAAACTGTACAAGTATATATATACATACATAACTATACGATACATGCATATTTACACACGACGTAATAAAACTAACGCGCCGTATGCGATGCTTCTCGCTTTATGATATGCAATATCCTTAGGAGGTAAATCACACGTATATTACGAGAATATAACGAGAATATTGCTGGATGGACGCTGCAAGGAAATATCTGGAGCGGGGTTGAAATTTTGAATTTGAAAAGTTCCGAAGGCGCCAAATTGTGCATTTTTTGCTGGCGTAACTCGAAGTAAGGAAATCAAACTTTCGGGAAACAGGTGCAAATTTTGGCCAAGTATTGGCTGTTCACCATTTTTTTTTCATGCAATGAAAAATCGCATCCAAGTGATTAGACAAGCAACTTTTCACCTTCCGAACACTAATTAATTCCACGGCAAGACAAGTACGCCGGTAGTAAGTTATTTATTAATAAACTTCAACCCGATACTCTGTATAAATTGATATTACCAGATGAAAATCTTGGACATTCTACGTAATTTCAGAGACAACGACTTCATTAGCATTCTGTGTATAATACTGACAGAGTTATGATTAATTTTAATTACTGTTATCATCCCCTAAAAAGAAGCACCAGTAGCGGCTCCAGCTTTTCCGCATATAGTTTATCATTTTATCAAGTTTCTTCTTCACTCCCTCCTATCTTCCCGCTCCTCGCGAGGTAATTGATTTATCTTCGCGTGCAGGCAGGGCAAAATTACGTTTCCCACATTATGCGGGTATCGGAAACGTCGGTCATCCGATAAATATTTCTATATATCCAATAAATGGAAGCGTTATTTATTCGCCAGCTTGAATACACGCAGAAACCTTCCGCCACTGCAGTTGGAATTCACAGTGGACCGGGCCAATCATAATCTCGGTGCAATTTGTAGCCTTAAAATATCGGTGTCGCCTCAACGCGACGAAATTTATCGCCCTGTGCACACACACACACACACAAATCTCGGCCCGCTTTACCGCTGCAGACTCCGACTTTCCACAGTGCAAACATTTCTCCGCCTCAAATATACACCGCAGGAATTCAAACCGGAATGAATGCAATGAATGAAACGAATTTTCGGATTATATACATACCTCCACGAGCCGGTTTCACCCCTTGATTTATGACGCGGAAAAGAAAAGAATTGTCGAAAAATTCGTCACCGGTATTCCCGTTGCAATTTGGTAAAAGAAAATATCTACTCAGATTTCCAGCTGCAGAGTCGACGGCTGTAGGTAAAATTCGAATTCCATGTACGTGAACTCGGATCTCAATGTTTCATTGAAGATTCTCCTACATTTTTTATATTTCTTACTTGCCAAATTCACGTATCGTAGTTTAAAAAACGGGGATTGCTAACTCTCAATGGGCATAACTTACGATCTATCAAAATTTTTTCTCACGCAGGTATCGACGAATCTGTGATCAAATTTAACCGAAATCAATCCGATCCGTGCGAATATCGTTGGAGCCTAATGCCAATGACGGTGATCTATTTGCTCTCGAAGTGAAACTTGTTACCAAACCGTGCCTGGAACCCGGTCTCGTAGCAAGCCGTGATCGGTAACGTATTTAGTTGTATCTGGTCGTGGGTCGATGCCAGAGAACCGGGGTTCATCGAATTATTGGAAATTTTGAAAACACGAAGCGGATGGCTGACGACGAATCGTACCGGATATATCGATCGAACGGGTGATAAGCTGACTTGATTTTTCAAGCCGCATACACGAACGACTAATCAAATTGATTACTTGAATTTATAAATTGCAGGAGGAGACTTGCGTCGTGTAAAAGTTGAATCCTGCGTTCAACTTGAGTGAGAAGTTGAGATGACAAAGAAAAAAAGAAAAATAAAATTGCTTTTTTTTTCTCCTCGAATTATGCAACATCTCGACATTTCCGTCGCGTAATCGTTTCCGCTCCGAATTATACGTGCATTACATCTACACCTACTCGTCGCTCGTCATTGTCGGCTGCACAAATTAAAACAATTAGAATACTACATGTTCGTTCTACTTCTCTCTCTCTCTCTCTCTCTCTCCTTCTCTCGTTCGCTGCCTGTCGAGAGAGGGAGCGAGAGAGAGAGATAGAGGGATTGAGAATTAAAGAGTTTTTGCCGCGATTGCAGCAGCTTAAACGAGTGACGTCAGTGCCGTTGACGTAACACGTGGGATGCGAGTCCACGGTCGAATATGCTCTGTATTTTTTATTTTTCTTTACAAGATATTTAGTCATATTCTTGACGGACCGATTATTTGGCCGTCTTGTTTGTTTTTCCGCGTTTCCGAACGTGATCGTATAAAGGTAATTTCTACCTTAACTACCGTAGGAAAAACAGAAGCCGAACAACCTGCCAGAAAGTCGGAAACTCCAGGGCTCGGCAGCATCTGGTTACAACGGCACGACAGGCTGGTAGGTGAGGTGCAGGCTAAGCACATCTTTGCGGGTTCGTTAGCTCGATTTAATATTTATTTAACTCTCTTGTGACTTTTGACCTGAGCCGTCTGCATACTGTACAGACATTATACGTAATACCCGCATCTGCGGGGGAAGGGATGGGAGACGCTGGAGAGTAACAAAGCGAGAGAGAGAGGGAGAAAAAGGCCCATTATACATCATCGCGGTATCTCACTCTCCGTATAGAAAGAAAATCCGGATCGTATAACCGTAATAATAACAATAATCTGCAACGGCTAAAACAATTTTCGTCCAACTTTGAACGTAAAACCGCATTTTTGTAGGCACTGCAGAAACTGGGACGGGGTTGAAGTTCCCAATTTGAAAAGTTACGAAAGCACCTTACACCAAATTATTTGGTAGCGAGACTTGAAGTAAGGATATCAAACTTTTACGAAACGACAAAGTTTCGAATGGTCGGAAAGCCGACGGGTCAAAGTTCCGAAATGTATGATTCCGAAAATTCAAGTTGCGATAGAGAAAATTTCCGACAAAGAAAAATTTTGAAAATCATAACATGGTGTAGTTTACTCGACGAGTGGGTTTAAAAAATGAGAAAAACCGAAAACCGGAATGACCAGGATTCCGAACGTAAGAATATCGAATATCCAAAACAAAGAAAGATCGAAATAGTGAAATTTCACTGAGTCAGAAATCCACGGAACTGAAACTCTTTGGTCATTAGGAAATTCGACGTTTTAGATTTTCAAATTTTCTCATTTCCGCACTTCGGAACTTTGAGCATTGGTTTTCGGATCATTCGAAACTCTGATGTTCCATCAAAGTTTATCTTCTTTACTTCAAGTTTCACCACCAAATAATTCGAAAATTTTGGCACCTTCGAAACTGTTCAAAGTAGGCATTTGAACCCCGTCCCCGCAAACTTCCCGCATAGGATAAAAGACGTTGACGAAGTGTGTTTCCCTCGTCTCCGAATCTCATTCGGATAGCAAAGGGTCAAATTTCCTACCTAGAGGGTCAACCTGCACAACCGTGGGACTGGATTTCGTAGGCAAAGATTAATCCGACCAGAGAGGGGGGGAGGGGGGGGGTATCTCTTTGGAAACTAAATCAAGGTGAATTACGACTCTGCGGAAGGATGCTATAGGACCCCTCGAATTTCCATGGTAGTAAGCGACGTTGGTATGTATGTATACGTGTATAATACACATACATGTATACATGCACAAAGTCCCGCGGAGCCGCAGGATGGTTTCTAAACTCGTGTGCATGCAGCTGTACTAGAGAGCGTAGGATAGGATAGGATAGGAAGTCTAGGCGGTCGTCCGGTCCGCCCCCAGGGTAATGAATTTAATTAAATTGTTTTTAAAGCACGACCATTTTCGCGAATGCGTCTATGAATATTAACCTTGATAAATTAGTTTCGTAAGCAATTTCACCGCCTTGGAAAATATCGCCTCCCCCCACCCCCCCCCAACCCCCTCGCAGCGCCATCTACATACCTAGCTTGTATAGAGCTGTGACGTACAAGTATATTGTACGTACCTAAACGAACGCGGCAGCAAAACGCACGCGACGATATGTTGCGAGGGCCGAATTCTCCGGCTGGATGAATTATTCATTGTTAGAAATTTTTCTTTCTCATTCTTTTCGCATGCTTCTCTCACACTTTTATTTCACCCTCCGCGTAACGTCTTTTGACAACTGACAGGCACGAATCTGATAAAGACCGTTATGCTAATTTACGAGAGAAGAAACACGGAATTTCCGCATATAACACGAGCATACGAGTATGTATGTAAAAAATTTTTCGAAAGCGTGAATAAGGAGAAAAAAATTAAACTTATATCTGTATATACTTTTTCACCGCATCTCATACCGCAGACGCATACCTGGACAATTTCGTCAGCTTCAAACTGCGTAAATCGTGACGATGCAGACGCAGATTAACAATGAATTATAATTATACCGCGTATATTCGCGAGCGGTGGAATTCGTGAGCGTGAAACGTCGTGCTTGGAGTAGAGATATTATAATGGTTGAGCTAAATTTGTCGGCCAAAAAAGAAAGAGAGATAACCCGGGTGGTTGGTGCAGCTCTATTTATTGCCAAACTTACTGGAATTGTTTTGCATCCACCGCACGACGCGGATTACCCTCGATTTTGGATAAAGAAATTTTATCACGCACGTGACAAACTGTGCTTATAATCGACTGCTTTCTCGATCTTTTCACAGCGTTCGCGTTGTCATCCGAGTTGCGAGGTGCGAGAAATAGAAAAATCTAAATGTAAAATTTATAAGGCGAAAGAAAGAGATGGAAGTAAATTTGGAAGTGTGGATGCCGCGTGTCGCAGGGGGATTTATTTGGAAAAGCGGAGGAGCCTAACCGACGGAACTAATTGGCGGCGAGAAAGGAGACAGCTTTCTACTATTCCTGCAGCAGAGGCGAGTAGCTCGAGATCTTTGTTAGAAATCTCGATTCTATAAATACGAACACACATACACTGCAGTTCGGGCGGGTTCGAGATTCCCTGTCATTGCATAAATATACCTCCACGGAGGGAGAGGAATTTTTGAACCAACGGAATAGATTTCTTTCGAGTCCATTCACTTCGATCCGTTATCCCTTGCTTGTTCCAAATACGATGACTTCGATTCATCAATTTCGATTTAGTTAGTTTGTCAAAACGATTTAGTCGAGCGAATTCCTTGATTCGGCGAAAGCCTTTTCTTGACGCGATCACATTTCTAAAACTAAACACCACTCGTTATCTTATTACAAAATTCCCACTATCGCAAGGAACTCGCGCCGCGTTGTCTTGAATAAATTGTACACTAATTGTAAATTATACACCTACAAGGTACGTCGGCACACCTTTACACACCTGATACACACGTAAGAGATCGGCGTTTGCACTTTGCATGCCGGCGAAGCGACGCGAATGACTCGCGATAAATAAACGATCGATCGTTGGAATGGAGGCTGAGCAGTCACGTCGTTATTAAGCGTTATACCTCTGACCGCATGTCGAACCTCGGAGACATAATCGATGATTTTATCAACGAGCCGGAACAGAAATGTACGTATGTATATAGACGCCGATTATACGGCGTCTCTTGAACACACGCTGCGCGTGTCGGATATCGCGCTGCAAGAAGGCTAATTGACGAAGATCCGATCTGAACGAAACGAAGAGGATTGATCAGAGGAGAGAATAGGAAATTTATTTTATTTCGCTCGGTGCGGACCGTTGTTTTACAGTCAAGCTGTTCGTTTTTCTTTCACACTTTCGCAGAGAGCGGATCACTGGGAAAACGTCGTAATTCGCAACGACTCGGGTAATTTCGAGTAAACCAATTCCTGACCAGCTATACCGGAACTGCAACTGCGGCATGCAACAACTACTCACGAGTTAGCGAATGTAAAGTGAGTCGTCGCAATGTCGTTAAGTTTAACTGCACCTAAGCAGTATTCTAACTTGTAAGCAATCGACTTTATAGACGTGAGTTACACTGTACCGATAAACCGAACCTATTCTACCTGCAGCATCTTAAAAACGAAAAGAAATTACCTGCAGCTGGTTGGAAAATCTCCGGAGAATTTGTAAGAACGGGAGAAAAAACAAAAGATCGAAGAATAAGCGATGAAATGTTTGTGAAAAAAATGTGAAAATTTTCTTCCCCTCCCACTTTTTCGTCAATGTATAGGTACGTATAGGTATGTAAATTTCAACAGATGGATTCCTCGAAGTATTCGAAGCTTTACTCTAAAAGCTGTCTGAACTCAAGATCAATTTCTTCGAGGTTCTACCCACAACATTAGAATATTTGCAAAATTTACAGAATATCTTTTCTCCGGACGAAAGAAGAATAATCGTGCCATCGATTTTTTTTTTTTTTTCTTTTACTCACTCTCGCTTCAAATCACGCGTCAGGCATAAAAGGCGAACTTTGTTTTTTTTTTCGAGCATAACCGTCTCGTCGAAAATAGAAATAGCTTGAAAATTTTAGACCAACGACTCGTGCCGTACGACAAATCATTTGATGCGTGAAATTCGAGAAAATTATTCGCACGATCGTTAAAAAAACAGTATTTTTTCGATACGCTTGCAGGTTTCGACGCGCATTGCAGGCAGGCATACGTGTAACGCCAACGTAGGGTAAGAGATTCGACGTCCGATTTGAAAAGGGATATTCGAGGGAGTCGCGTTTGCAGGGGCGTTACAGGTTGGGAGAATGGGCGGTGTTTGGTCCCTAATTACGGCAATTAATCACCGACTCCGATGTTAAGACAATTTGACAGATAGGTACCCCGCATAGACACGAGCGGCGACATTTCAGGATGACGCAGCGCGTGTCTAAGCATATTTGCTCGTTATCTATATCGCGTAACTTGACTCCCATCCGCGGCTAGCCGTTATTATATACGAGACGTGTACGCTCCGAAAGTGCCGAGTTGTACCATCGTGGTATACGTATAATATAATTACAAGTGTATAGATGGTGTGAGTAAGGCATCAATTGTCAACACCGTGCAGCGTTGGCGTATTTGGTTCGCCTTGGAAAAAACGATTCAATCGAAAAGAATTTATTCACATTCTTTCCCAAGGTGTATACTGTATCGCACTGGCCAACAGTGGTTTTCTTGCCCTTGATATCTGACTCGCCTTAGTAAGATTTGATATCAACGACCCTAGGAATGAGCGTAGTTTTTCGAAACTGGTTCCAGTTGTTGATTTTATTGACATTTTCATATATGACGCAAAATAGCAACATTTAGATGAAAAATACGACTTTTTTTTTCTTTTAAGATCCAAAGTTTATCAAAAAATACTAAATAGCTTGACAACCATAAAAAAAATTTTATGGAATAAAATCATGAGTATATTAGAAAACATCCCCCTCCTTGCAACACTAAAATAACTTAAAAAATAAAGCCAATCTACTATATTCATGATTTTATTCCGTGAAACTTCAAAACTCACGGAAAAAATCAGGGCAACAAAAATAAAGAATTGTTCCTCTTTTTTTTTGTCGAGCTGCGTTATTAATACTAATCGTACCCTTGATTTTCGCATCTTCCAGAAAAAAAAGTTAACTAATAATCAATCATCTATTCGCGTAATTGGAGGTAGGCATTATATATTATATATATATATATATATATATATTATATACAATATATACCGCGTCTATATACGCGAAGCTAACGACACGCCGTTTCGTATATCGTCAGTGTTACGGGCAAGTTGATAATTGACGCGTTATACAAAGCCCGGGGGAGTCGGAGCGACTCTGCTGTACGTACGAGCATACCTGTATGTAGGTTATGACATGTACATATACATATACATACAATATATATACACCTACTCCACAGAGTTGACAGGTCTGGACCACCTGTCTTTCGGAGGCAAAAATAATCCCGCCTTTTCTTTGGCCCGCGGAATTGCTCGCGGGGTCTTGTCGCTTCACAGACACGAGAGAGAAGGAGAGAAAGAGAGAAGGAATAAGTAAAGATAAAAATGAGGCACGAGGCAGGCAGCAAGAAATGAGAGAATGAAAGGATGAACTTGGAATTCTTATTGCGTATAGTTTCTTTACGTTTGAAGAATTCGCTTGGTTTTTGAGTGAAATATATACATATATATATAATATAGGTATGTGTATTATATGCACGAAGTCGGACTAAATCATTTAACAATAAAGTATCGTTTTACAAAAGTTGTTTCCTCGAAAGCAATTATCGTATGTAAAATAATATACGTTATTTTTTTCTATCAGTTTTCGAAATATCCATATGCGTTATGAAGCGAAGCAACGTACCTCGGCTACAAAATATAACTACACAGGTACATAAATTTCACGATAACGTTATTCGACCCATTTTTTGAGGTGCAGGTTTGAAGCCGAAGATTGAAGAACCCGTGTTTGCTTTACTTTCAAACATTAATCGCACGCGTTTAGGGCCTGCTGTTTAGTACTCGGTAATATTTGGGTAAATAAACCAGACGATTCGACCGAGCTAACAAGATTTCTAACCGACCTCGATCTGCCCGCCTTTTAGAGTTAAATTACGCGCGAGGCGACGATTCATCGCAAAGACCAGAAAACGACGATGCCGAAGTTGCTGAAGTAACCTCAACGTAACGAGAAAATCATTATCTCTCTATTTTAAAACGACCTCTACAACAGTTGGCTTTTCAACACAGGAGCATGTCTTTTTGTTCGCCATGGTTTAAACTAAATTTCAGCTACTTCTAACGACGCAAATTAAAAAATACGCGCGCACGCGTGAGTACAACTTGAAATTAGAAAAATGCAAGTTTGGGATGTATTTTGGCGGTGGGCAAGTTCGACGTTGAATAACCTGCACGTTGTCGCGTGTAATAAACACGATTCCGCAATTACCATCGGAACATTAGGTTATACTCGTGCAAAGTTTGTCCGGCGGTTTGAAATTGCTGGTAAAACTAGGTGTAGCAACGTCGTAGGAAACTGGCATATCGTATACATATACATCGAGTTTCGAACTTTACTCTCGCCACTTATACATAGTAGGTAGGACATGCGGCAAGGCGGAAGGGGAGGATCCTTGCCGAAGAGAGCTTGCAAAAGAGGAGCCGAACCGTGAAGAATAAGGATGTATATTTTCAAACCGTACACACGCCTGTTCGACCTTTGATAACCTCGTTTGCTTTTATACACGTTGTCACGTCGTGCCGAGCGCAAACATCCTTCCGACGATCACGCATTCGAATTGCTCGCTGCAGCGGCATCGTCACGGAACACCGGAAGTGAGTATAATGTGCGCGGTAATTGAGAGTCCGCGGATGAAGTTCATGCAGCGGCCGCGGTTTCTCCGACGAATTATAATCCCGTTTCTAGTTGTTGGATTAAAAAGTGAAGAAGAAAACGGGGGTAAAAAAAAATTAATAAAAAATTCCACGACTAAGAGCTTTAAGCTCCGAACGTTGATCCCCTTATTCTGACAAACGAGGACGGATGTCGAATGCGCTCCGTAAACGAATTTAAGGGTCGGTGATTTTTATACTCGTAATGAAATATCGAAGAATCCTTGACGAAATTCCGGATATACCGGAGGCTTTTCTGCGATTTGATAAAAAAAAAAAAAGAAAAAGACAAACCTCGATGGCAATCATCGCCGATTTACGACGTAGGACGAATGCGTATTCCTGATGCTTCAGGAGGAGAATAATAATCGGGCCAGCGGCAGACGTCCAAGAGATATCCGAGAGGTCGTTGAGCCTATCGCGATTCCCTCCCCCTCTCTCTCTCTCTCTCTCTCTCTCTTTCTCTCTGTATTTCTTTACCTCGTCCTCTCCGAGAGATATACAATAAATACACTTCAATTGGTCATCAATGACGGCAAGAGTTTCTATATCACTGCGATACTATCCATCACGCTGCGAGAACTACTTTTGGACAGAAAATGGAACCCGGAGTAAAAAAGGAGAGAAGTGAATTATGACAAAGTCAGGAGTTGCGGAGGGCAACAAAGTCTAGGTAGGCGAGTGTGTATATGTATATATATATATACACACACACGACACTGGGAAGGAAGGGAGGGGAAGGGGGAATCGAAATAGATCGGTAGAAAATAGAATCACGGTATACTCGTGCGCACAAGTGTCTGCCTGTGTCTGTGTGTGCGTTGTATACCGTAGTACCGCAGACTATTGCCAAATGGTGAAAACAAATATATATTCCGAAGGAACTTGGCGCGCGTTTAGCGAGTTATTAACCTCCCGGAATATACACAAACACGATACAATACCAGACGAGTCGAGTGTGGTGGGACGGAGATGAGGGGTCTAGAAAATTTTCCTGTGTGTGCGAAGCAGGCGATCTCCACTGAGAAAAAAGTTTATTTAACTGTTAACGAACCTATATTTGGATATGGCGAAATTAATCTTCCATTATTATTATTATAAAATTTTAGCGAAGCTAAATATACTTTTGTTAACTATACATATACAGTGTTGACAAATTTCCACTATCAATCATTATTCGGCCCAACTGAAATTTGATTATAATAATAACGAAATATTTATTTCGCCATATTCGAATACACCTACGTTTGTTAAGAGTAAATAAACTCTTTTCTTAATGGAATAGTCATAAAGAGATGTACGTATGAGCTAGTCTGCAGCCTCGACGATATACGTTGTTATACCGGTATCAGCGTATCAGCACCAGTCGAGTCTGGCTAATTTAAATAAACCGTGATAAAACAATTAACCCACATCCCTGTCCCTGGAATAAGATTATACGCAGACGACGATTAAGACAAGACGACATAATAGCCGGAATCAGTGATCGTGCAACATGCGAGGATTAGTTGAACTGCAGGTTCCGATGAAGATCGGCGATTTGCAGATTCGGTCTTATTTTGTATTTTCTTTCCTTATAGCTCCGAGCAAATCGAGGAGTGTGAGAGGCCGGGTTGAAATTCCGAATTGGAAACGTTCAGAACTGTCAGCCGTCGGGTTTTCGCCCATTCGAAACTTTGTCGTTTCATCAAAGTTTGATTTCTTAATTTAAGTTTCGCCACCAAATAATTCGGAATTAGGCGCTTTCGTGACTCTTCAAATTCGGAACGTCTATCCCGCCCCGAATATGGCAGTTGATTTTAGTCCAGAACGCCCTGTATGTAACGTAACAGAGCCTCGAATACACTGCAGAGTGAAGAAGAAGTAGAAGAAGAAGAAGAGGGCGAGGAACGCGGAGCATTCCCCAATTCGTGAAGGTTCTAAATTTAAAACTGGTTGGCTCTGATTCACGCGGTTTCGAGGACGCCATGCCGCAGAGAAACAGCTGAGCATGGCGATTCGATTATCTTTCGGTGCTTGTGCTCGAGGAGTTGATAGGTAGGTAGGTAGGTAGGTATCCATTGCATCTCGCAGGACATGGACCGATAGCTTTTCCGCCCGAGTAGTTCCGCAACGCTTCGTAAATCGACAATTGCGAAGATTGTTGGAGAATGAAAATTGAGGCGAGTTGTAAAAGTCGCTGGCAGCGAGGGTGGGGGTGGGGGACGGCCGGGGGGGGGGGAGAGAAGAAAAAATTCAAGAGCCACTGAGAGAGGGTTTCGCATTGCTTTCCGAAACAATAAAGATTCGCGACACGATCAGGGCTGAACCACCGTATAAATATTTATGGGGTACCAAGAATCGAGCGACTCGCTCTTAACACCTTCTCCAGCCGTGAGGGGGGGATGAATTCACTGACGGTGAGCGGGACGTATTTTGGATGAGAAACTTATGGGAGAAGAAGAAGAAGAAGAAGAAGAAGAAGAGAAGAAGAAGAAAGGATGAGTATTATCACACGAGAGGCCTGGTTGACATTCATTTCGGCGAAGCCGACCTCTCGGAGAATCGATTTACGCGAATTTCCCGACTTTTTTTCATCCCTTTGGCCGATATGTCAGTCCCAAAGAACCCGGGACAAGGGATGGACGGAGTCGTAAAGCGAGGGTTACTCGGCCGTTCCCTCCGTCACCGCAAACGTTTCTTCGCTTCCCTTTCCCATCGGTACCTACGGAACAGCGACGATCCGAGCTGTTGAAGCGAAGTGGGCGAGGGGTGCGAAAGAAATTTCGTGGTCCACTTGAGACAATTTTGAGACGCGAACTCCCGCGGAAGAATCTTTGTTGACGAGCTTATTCAAGCGGGGCGAGACGGGGTGGAATCGACACTCCGAGTAATCCCCAAGGATCTCAGACGAACTCGAGAGGAGTCGAGTACTCGAAAAGAAGGACGAACGACGCCCGCGACGCGGTCGTCCCGCGCCGACTTCCTTCCAGCCTTGATTCACTTTTTAATCGCTGTCCCAGGATCGCTTATCTCACCCTCGAAACGCTCGAGATGGATAATTGACTTTTCGCAATCCCGTAGCCGAGCCTTGAATCGGCGATGAAGTGAAATCGGAATCGGTAGAAGCGGCTAATAGCAGAGGGGAAAAAAATAGTCCCCGTTTAGTAAGTCCGGATTCGAATCGTTTGTAATTAATTACGCCGCGTGGGTGACAATTGGAACAGATATCGCGGGAAGACGTCGAGCAGTTAGCTAAACAATGCCAGCCGAGGATCGAGGACGAGAGGAAGAAGACGTTTCGGGAAGAGAGGGAGGAGGAGGAGGAGGAGGAGATCGTCCCGGCAGAGGATACGAGAGTCTCGGTTCTTGTCCTAAGCAGAGGCGAGACCTGGATTGACGGGGAGGAAGGGAAGGAGGGGATCCAGGATCCATCGTCCGACAAACGGTGTCTACTCGAGGAGGAGGGAAAACGCTGGCCTTTGTCCTTGTGTAATTAGACTCTGAAACTATTGAACCCCTAATCAGCAGCAACTGTAGAGCAGTGTGCTCGGTCCGCTTCCCCCGAGGATAACAACGGTTTCGAAACCAGCTCGAGTCGTCCCTATTGTTCATTAGGAGATACGCATCGAAACGAGAGACAAGGAGGAGGAGGAGGACGAGGAGCCGATCACCTGCGACACCAACCACGCCGTCCAGACTCGAGCCTCGACCGGAGATTCTTTTTTCAGCTATTTCATTGCGTGGCAATCCTGATGAAAATCACTTCGATGTTTCCAATTGCAAAAATTTTCTCATTTTCGCACTTTCGAAACTTCGAAGGTAGAATTTCGAATGATTTGAAACTTTGATGCTTCGTCTCTGAATACTCTGTATTCAGTGTTTAGACAAAATTCTTTAATTGTTTGATACGAGAATTACTTCTGCATTAGAAACACATGAATCATATATATATACGGAGTGTTTGGCATTCGGACTCGTCCTACTTGTGCATCTGCGGCGAGTATTTTCGGAACCCGGCAGAGAGAGAGAAAAAAAAAACCAATCAAATAAATCATCGAATAAAACAGCGCAGGAGGGTTCACCGGTGTAAAAATCATACGACGACAATTTTTTATGCAATCATTCACGATAATTTCGTTTCGTGGACAGTGATTGAGTGGACAAATAACGAGTACCTGCATTTCATCCGTCACTGAATGAATACACATACGTGCACAGGCTACAGGCGATGAATACTGCGATCGAGCTTTTAACGATTAAAAGAATAATAGAATGATCGCTGATATGGAGGGTCGAAAATTCAGGAGCTTGAAAGTTTCATTTTTTTTTTTATTGTTTTCATACCTCCTCGAAAGTTTGTATGCAAGTCAAAGAGACTTAGAAGTCGTCTTCGCTCGGTTATGTTATACCTTAAATTTTGTGCAAGTCCTAAGACGCACGTAGCGAAAATTGTCTAAAGCTTTTCGTAACAAGTTCATCGCGCGGTGTGCAGGTATTAATTGTTCGACTGTGTAAGTTTCCTCTGTGGCAACAAAATGAGTGAGAGAGAAAGAGGGTGAGGTGGGGGAGAATCTCCGGGTCGGAAACGGCCCGCGGAAGAACGTGACGGAGACGAAGGAGGCCTTGGAGAATTCATCGTGCCGCGGGTAGCCGCGGAATATCAAGCCTGCAGGCCAGACTAGCGTGTCACTTTATACTTAGCCGAACCGTCGTGCTAATAATACGGACATTGTGTTGGTCCAGAGCGGAGGAGGAGGGGCGAGGAACCCGAATGAGAAATAGAACGAGGGAGCGCGGGACTCGCTAGTTTCGCTTCGAACGCAAACCCACGCGCGCGTACGCAAATATACAAAATATATATATGCATACCTCGGTTCTATCCCGAATATATCTCGTCGCCGATCAAGAAGGAATCCACATACCGGCATTTCTTATTCCACACCCTTGCCTCTTTTCCACTGCTTGTAATTGATGAAAAAAAAAAAGAAAACACGTTTTTGTCGTTTCTCTCTGTCTCCCTTTACACCGAAGACGCCATTCCTGACAAAACGTCACTTTGCTGGGGCGGAATTGTATCGTTGAAGATCAGGAGTCGAGTGGACACGACTATTAATCATGCGAAAAAGGGGCGGGAAAACGTCTGGGAGGGATGGGGAGGACTAGAGGCTCGCGAGATAAGACAAGAACCGTATAGTTCTTTTTTTTTTTTTCATTTATCTAAAGCTCTTCTTTTGTCCCCCACCTCCCCCGGCCTCCTTATTTTTTTTTTGTGTTAAGAATAATGGTTCAATTTTCCACTACCCTGGAGCCAAAATCCTCCCCCGGGGATATTTTTAAGAGGCTTTTGGTCCCTCCGCGCGCGCCACTCTTGATGATCAAGGCTTGTGTCCTACTAACTAGTGTACACCGATATTGCGTATAATACCTTGTAGGTGTATCAAAACCGTGACCCAGACGTCGCGGTCGTCCGATTCGACGTCAAGTAATTGCATTAGCTCGAATTATAACCCCTGGACCGAAGCCCGTTGAATGGTGAGAAAAATGGGGAACAAATCGGACGAAATGAAAATGTTTAGGACGAAGGAAATGTACCTGGACGATAAAAATTTGATAATCGAATGGGTGAGAAATAGATCGCGAGAATGAAAACGATGACTGTGAAACGACTGAAAATGAACGGGGATTTGACTGATGTACGCATATAACGCAATATAATACATCTACAATTATATAAATACAGTATACATAACTGAAATATATAACGAGTTCGGGAATTTAATTAAACCGTCTTGGTATATTGTTCTGAAATTTTGATTATATCCTTGTATAATGTATAACGAATTCCAAAAGTTTTATACGGAATGTGCTTATATATGTGTATATACATCATTGCATCCAAGTACCCGTTGTAGGTACACACAAGCGTGCAACGTATTATTCGACGAACCAAATTCTGCGCGACACATTTTATGGTGAAGTTAATATCACCGCGTTACGTTAGCCAGAATGAGCATGTAATATCCCAAGCATACAACTGCCATGAGGGGGGGGGGAGGGATTCGATTTATCCACGTGCAGGTATAACATCATCCACCTACCCGAGATATTCGAGAAATGTGAGGGAGGCGGCGGTTTGCGTGGGGTTTAAGGGAGAGTAGGAAAGGTTTCACACCCTCAAGTACCTCGGTCAATATTGATTATGCAAAAGTGATATAATCTCGGAATTAATTGCCGTGAAATTTCCAACGGCTTTGCTAAGAATAAATTTAATCATTTCTAATCGAATATCCACCGTGTCCGCAATCCACGTACAATCTCCACTCTGTATTATAAATTTTACATCCGATTCACCCTCGTCCTACGCACACAAATCTTCCTACCCGAGATAGAAATTATTAATTTTTCATTTATAATAGATAAAAACTTCCACTTTGCACACGTGACATCATATACGCGTAACTTGTAGTAATGACGCGACGTTTACACACAAAATATTGTTCTACCGTGGGAAGAAATGGATTCGTAAAGGAGAGACGGATAGAAGCTGAGAGTTCAAAGATAGGCTTACGTGCAATCAAAGAGAAGTAAATGAGGGCGAAAAAAAGATTAGAGTAGTATGAAAAAAATTTGAGCCGGTTGTGTGTGCGTGCGTGTTTGTATCGTGGAAAGAAATAGCGTACGTTGGAGCGGCAGTCAACGAGAACTCGGATCGCTTTGTCGACACACGGACCACTCCGGAGTGCTTGAGAGATTTTCAAAGGACTCGCAAGCAAAGGCGCGTTTGGTCCGCGAAGCCCTGAGCTCTCGTATTTTTCTGATCTTTCCATACATACGTACAACGTATACATCAGCTTCGCCATTCGCGTTACAAATGTGGTCACGTGAATGCGGTGAATATATCCTGGCCTATTTTGCAAAAAAATTCAGTCTCACCCTACGCGATAAATATTACGTTTTATAGTCGAGACAAAATATGTATGAATTCAAGGCATTCGGAATATGGCAGCATTTTTGTGTACAGGGGTTGTCGACCCTAAGGAACTTAATTTTTAAGTAATTTTTGAGCTGTATAACCAGGCGTTTCGAGAAGACGGCAAAATTTGACGTTTTTGGCGTTTTCCTAAAAAATTCCTGCCGATAGTTGAAATATTACTCGACCATGGCGTAGAGCGAAAAATTCTATATCTAATTATTTTCTCATACGTCGGAAACGCAGTCGGAGTAATAAATTAAGAAACAAGAAATTCTACTTACCGATGGCATCTGGCGAATGTAGATAATATAATTTCGTTTCTCTTAATTTCTTAATCCAACTACGTTTCTGACATATGATGAGCTTATAGAATATACATGTATACTTGTATATTACATACGCCTATAAAGAAGCCGAGAAAATCTAAAAATTGAGGGTAAATTAAAACTACGCATCTTTGTGCCGGATAAAACGGCGATTAATCCCGAATGGTTTTGGACACGTTGGTGTGGGTCGATTACGCGTAGAACTGATACTTGCAGGCAAAGTTTCGCCTTTTTAGCCAAATTTATTTATCCCCGGTAGGTGCGTCTGGTGCGTGTGCTTTTGCTGGTAAGAGAGGCTCTATCTTTTCTCTTTCTCTCGTTCTTCCTTTGCCGCGAGCGCGTGTTTACGACAGGAAAAATATATTGCCACCATTTACCAGATAAACCTATACATGTATATATGTATATATATAGTTAACGTCTGTGCGCCTCGCTGCTACTACTGAATGTTTAAGATCACCCTTAATACCTCAGACTCGCGACCCTCTTTTTTATTTAGCCCCTGACCGAAGCGTCCTTATCTGCGAAACTGCGAATTGTATACCTATACGTTGAGAACAAGATATTATAATAAACTTAATATATTAAATTTATTTCGAAGAGCAAAACGCTAGTATCGAATTTATAAATTCAAAGAAAAGTTTTGGTGTAACAGTTGCAGTGAGAAGAGAATAGCGGGAGAGAAACGATGAAAAACGGACTAACTTGAAAATTCGTTAATTCGGCTTCCTCGGCCGAAAAGTGTAATTCGGCGAAAGAGAGGAAAAGCGAGAAAAACGAAATGAGTAAAAGGGACAGAAGTATTCATCGGATTACCGTTGTTATGCCGAGGGTTTAGCTGGATTTTAACTCGTAATTTTTTTTCCTCGCTCTTTTTTTTTTCTTCACTCCGTGTTTGCGCGTTTTGTGGGGGGGGGGGTAAAAACTCGCGGCAGGTAATTATAGCGAGAGAAGCTACGACGAGTATACCTATGTATAGGTATACGTATAAAGTAATAACACTCGAGTCAAAAAATTCGAGGTACCGCGTGGAAGAAAAAAAAAAAAAAAAAGATGACATTTGCAAATTTTCACGCGGCGTGTTAGCATATAATAATATAATTACGTAGGTAGGACATTATTTCAATTAACGAAGACCGGCTAAGCGTTGGGGGCTTTCCTGCGATTAGCTTCTACAACGAGGCGAAAGCTTAATTTTCAATTGTTTTTCCTGACCTTCTTTTGAAATTTTTTCAGCCCCCCTCTTATTGCCGTTTACTCCTCGGCCGTCAGAGTTTTTCCCTTGCAACAGGATACAAAAATCGAAGAGACAAAAACGTTGCGCGTGTGCTGCTGGAGAAGAGAATGATTAATTCACGGAAGAAACCCGAGACCCCCTTCCTCCTTCTGCCTTCGACACCCCTTTTACACCACCTCCCTTTTCCGCAGGCGTCATAAGACATAAATCAGGGAAAAGCGGCGCGTGGCGGAAAAGTAAATTGAATAAAACTAGAGGAGAAAATAAAAATAAAAATATGAAATGAGGAGAGAAGAAATAAGAATAAAAAAACTTGCCGCACTTGTACCGAATGGAAAATATAACAACAGAGCTCCGGATCCTTAGACACGAGATTTTCAAATTATCATCAACGAGACCCATAACGCAGAACATGTATTATTATACTCCGTTCTATACGCAGGGTAAGAAATTGGAGGTGTATTTTGGCGTAGTTAATGTAGGTAATAAAGGTGTAACGTTTCCCATGTACAGACGTGCGTATACTTGCATGCCAAACGGCGTTGTGTACGGAGGATGAAAACTCCCACGCAGGTTATAAACGAGGAAGCTGAGAAGAATATCAAGAGCGACAACCCGGGGATGAAAATCAGTTAATAAGATCTTGAGTACACGTAATATTCTCTTTTCACTTTAAAGATCAACAACCGTTAGCAGAGACGGAGCTCCTTTCGCCGAGCGCTGAGGGAAGAACATTTTTCTCTTTATCGTGAAACAGTATTTTTCAAGCTAAGAAAACAAGAAATAGAACGTATATATGCATCATTTTAACAGGTACCTTTGAGTATTAAATTCGTCTCGCATCGTATCGACATAAATCGATTCCTCGATGTTAATTGTGAAATATCATATAGTGAACGTATAAACCGAGTTACAGTTCGATTTTTTGTCTGGAATTATTTTCAATAGGTACAATTAATCTTTATATTGCGTATTGTGTAAACAAAGGATTTTCGCATTTTGCCTTTCATTTTTCTTTTCTTTCTTCTTTTTCCCTTCTAGTCTAGACGATAAGAAATTGGATTCCGACTGATTTATGAACCCCCGCATTATATACGGGTAAAAGGTATGCCGGGTTTTCTTATACCTTATATGTACAGAATATCGTGTATTAATAGAGAACCGATGCAAGTGAAGCAAATGAAATACACAGGTAAATATACATCGGAACGACGTTGACTTTTCAAGTATACTTTTCGCCTCATACCACACTTGAAATATATACATACCTGCACACATATTTTTTATTTCTCTTTCCCGTTTCGTTCTCTCTTTATATCATTAACTTTTCTCAAGTAACGAAACTTTTTATATTAACGTTGTTATTATTGTTGATGTAAACCAAGGAGGAATATACATGTATCGATTAAAGAAATCAGGAAGAAGTTTAAAGCAACAAAGTTGTTGTAACACATCCCTATTCCCTCCATCCATCCACACCCTCTTGCAAATAAATCGCGCGTGCTTTTTATTGGTTTCAAAATTAGACTTTTCCTTCTCGTGCTGAAAAAGGCGTCGAGTTTTTAGCGATTCGCGCAGCTGTATGATTGAGTAGAATGTTATAAAAAGCGTACGGTGCGATTTTCAGAATCAGCATTATCAGTTGCGGGTAGATTTTTCAATTTTACTTTAAATCTTAGCCACCAATCCTCGATTACTTTCTTCCCTACATTCCCCCCCGTCGTATTTTGTCCTTATCGTATTTTTCCCGCCACCAAGAACACGCGAAACGTTATAGAAGTAAAAAAGTGCCACCGTTGTAATTAGCTGATGGAGTAGGTGCGGCGAGCCGCAAGAATAGGCCACCACCGACGGACCTTCGTTCGTTCGTTCACTTTTACACAAACTGATTTGTTGCGTGGAGAACAAAGGGTCTTAAAAAGTGGGGCTAGACGGTAGACGGCGAGGAAAAAGGGGATAGAGAAAATATGAGTGGAAGATATAACACGTGCGAGACCTAGCCTTTGGTATATTAATGCGAACGCAGGTGTCGCAGGTTAGCCCTTTGAGTCACGGTGGTTAGTATTCTTGCCACATGTTTCACATCCACTGTTCGCGTAAGTAGAGAACTTTGAAAAAATACTTCAACTGTCGCGATATAACGTAAATTATTGTTGTTAGAAACAAATTGATTGACAAAATGCGTGAAAATTAAAGGAATAATTAATTTCCGAGAAAGTTGCCCCTCTACGCACATGTACACGTTTTACGTAAATTAGAAGTTTACGGGTTCGCTGATTACGAACATGAAATCAGATTTTGAAAATTCACCAAGGCGAATCCAATCAGCAGCCCCTCGAACCCTCGCACAGAGTTTTTTGACCGTATTCGATGAAATTCGAAATTATCGTCCACCATATTGAATCCAGCATCCTGAATTTTCAACATGCGATTTCAGAATCGCGATCAACGACCCAAAAAACCACAAAATACTATCTTGTTGCAACATTTGATTCGGCACAATATTGCGTGACACAAAGGGTTGAGCTGACGTGTATTTTTCAACCTCGCAACATCGCGTACATTCTTCGTACCTTATTACTCTTTACAACGTACCAACCCAAACTCAGTAGCGACAGCGCCGATTGCGACGCTTGGAAATCTTCGAGAGTGTAATAAAATGAATACCTACGTTTACAGGTATTAGATATGAAAAAAAGAAAGGGGGGGAAAACAAGGTGATAGATGATAGGCGGCACAACACAGGTAAACGCGATTCGAAGCGACTTCATTCGACCTATTCCATCGCCCACGCAGCCGCAGACGTTGCCCTGCGGCACCCACGCGAGTTTCTATTCGGTTTCCCAACCGCTTCCTCTCCATCTTCGCCACCGTGGCCGCGTGGCTCTCTTACGCATACTCGTCGTGTAAGATACGTGAACCGCACCTGTGCGTCCGCTGTGCAAGTACCTGCGGGTGTTTGCGCATTATGCGACGACAAAAGCACCTCCTTGAGAGTATTCCATCGTGCAGGCGCCACTCGACATCAATTCGCTGATGCAAATATTGTGTCCGTAAGAATTGACGAACATATGCAATGTAGTGAGGTACGAAACGTCTTCAAGTGTGACGCAAAGTGTTCTTAGGCTCGAATCCAATGCCATTTAACCAATAAAGCGCATCCAATTTTTGTCGACGAATATACGTCAAAGAGTAACTAACTACACAATACGCATCGTTCTCACAATCGATACATCATTTTAGAAATGGAGGATAGATTCCCTTCGCGTAAATCAAAGTTCCAATGCGGGTCAAGTGTTTTTGTGCGCTCGGCGTCATTCGTCCATTTATTTGGCTGATATAACCTGCGACAAAATATCCTGGGAACGACAAAATAACCGTAATTAAAGTACACCGATAGGTGAAAATAACCTGCGTCGAATTTAACCGCACTACAATGAGAACCTTATTAAACAGAGAATGATATGTCCGATAATTTGCGTGATAATCAAATAATAATTAAATTATTAAATAAACATAATGAACACAAAACACACCATCCCGTACAAAAAACGCGTAAGGTGACAATCCGAAAATATGTGTGAAAATTTGACGTGACTCTGGCGTGTCTCTATTATTTTTTTCCAGGTCATTTACGTCACGGTTATTTTTCTCCAGGGTATTTAGTCGCAGGTTGTTTTTTTTTTTTTTTTTTTTTGATTTTTTTTCAATGGGCCATTTTGACGATATCCTCAATTATTTATATTTTCTCTCTTTTTTCATATCGACCAAAGCCAAAATTGCAGAATAGCGATCGCACATATATCGTAAGGGGTCAAGGGTCCTTCGGGTCCCGATTCATACACGCGTATATATCCTATATATATGATACGTCAACCTACAACCTTGTAATGACTAAAAAGCTGCGTGGACCGGCGGGACTATATTTCGACCCCCGGGGATCGGTGAGGAAGAAAAGTCGCGTTTGGGGACGACGGGAATTTTCTTTTTGAGGTTCTTGTACGGCGAGACGAAGGCGTGATAGTTCGCGCCTGAACTTGACGTGATATATATACATACGTGTGTATTTTTTCTCTCTTCACTTTTCTTCTTCTTCTTCTTCTTCTTCTTCTCGCCTCCACGTATATCCGCGGAGGGATTTCTTGCCGCCCCGCCCCGCCTGCCACAATGAGATTTACCGACTCCGAAAGATCTCATATTATACGCATACGTCCGTATACTATACCTACATCCACCACCACCGCGTGGCAATACGTGCTCGGTCTACCGCCCTTTCCAACGAATTTCCAACCCCTCTTGACTTTGAATAAATCAACCCTGTAGTCGTCTCGTCTTATCGGCTCCTCGCTGGTCATACAAGACCAGAGGAATACAGAAGAAGGTGACAAAGAAATCACGCCGAATGAAATTTCCAGGCAATCTTTTTTTCTTTTAACACCTTCTCTTTTCCTTCTTCTTTTTTTTTTTACCAAGATGATGGAAAAACCGATAATCGAAATACCTACGTGACAAGATTCGGATCAGAAGAATCACTGTTTGAGAATTTCGAGAAAATGAAGAAGGGAAGTAAAATGTGCTCAAATCGAAATTAACCCTTCGCGTCAACATTTGTTTCTTCTCAAAGTGTTGACTACATTATCCAAAAGTTTGCCAGTATTGTTCATAAAAATTGACATTTAGAAAATGACTGTTCCCTAAAAGACCCAGTCTTCACACGGAGGGTTCAAACTTCGTTTGCATAACATACTCGTGCAAGTAACACATCGTATAAGGTAAAATAACCTGGTGACATCGATGAGGGCGGGATTGAAGCTCCGAATTTGAAAAGTTCCGAAAACGCCAAATTCGCAAAGCATGAAGTGAAGAGATCAAAATTTTCTGAAACGACAAAGTTTCGAATGTTCGAAAAGCCGACGGCTCAAAGTTTCGTTTCTTTACTTCAAGTTTCGCGGGTAAAAAATTCGAAATTTGGAACTTTCGGACCCTCAACCCGGCCCCTGTAGATGAGACAATTCGTATTGATTGTCAAGTTACTTGCCGCAGTGTTAAGAAGTTTGACATTTCTGTGCGAAATGATATAAAGCTGGCACTCTCTTTCTCTCTCTCTCTCTCTCTCTCTCTCTCTCTCACACACTTTCCGAAACAAACATCGAGAAGACCGAAGGGGGTAAAGAAAAGTTGGCCGCCCGACAGCTCTTCCCGTCTCACCTCACGATTTACCAAAACCTTCGAGAAGAGATTCGCCCACTACAGGCAAACATAAGCAAACAAATCTATCGAAAATCTATGTATACGTATAACGTACAACAAAATATGTATAACATACGATATATAGACGCGGGGAATAAAGATATTCAAATTGAATCCGCAGACCGCATAACACCCCCACAGCAACAGCAGCAGCAGCCGGCAGCCACCCTCCCTCCCTCCCTCTCGCTTCTTCTGCCAATTCAATTTCATTCCTAATATCTGCACCCCAGGAAGACGCGCCGAGCGAGTTCCGCAGATGCGACGCGACGCTTCTTCTATCGTCACGTATTCGCTTTGAGAAGAATCAATAAAAATTCATCCCCCTGTTTCCGCCCTTATACACCCACTCCTCCAATTCGCTCTTAGTGGATTTTCCAAGAATTCTACATACCTACGTACACATACGAATCTACCTACCTGTAACGTAAGAAAGGGACAAAAAGAGGAGTAAAACAAACGATAAAAAAAAAAATAAAATATCGGGCATACAGAACAGACACGTCGAGAATCACTTGCCGCGAGACAGACAGAGAGAGAGAGAGAGAGAGGCGGTGGGAAATATTCTCTTTCGTGATCGCGAGCGCGTGAATACCCGGCTTTACCTGTGTCCATAAGTTATGCAGCAACCCCTGGAGGAAGGCGAGGTGCCAGCGATGAAAATCAGCGCCCTGCAATGGTCGGACTCTGTGGTTTCTGGTTCCCGGCTGCGGTCAACGCCGAGCTTAAGAGAAGTTCAGGGTTTGGGGGGCACGCGACGCGGGGGGGGGGGGGGGGGGGTAAAGGGGGGCGGTTAACGGGGTAGGTATATCCTTGTACCTATACAGGTATGTATGTACATTCCCATTTTACCCCATTAGACAAATGATACTGCGGCTTTTAGCTAACGCGTTTCCCTCACGAAAGAGGAAGGCTAACTGAACTCAGCGAGCCTTTATCGGTCCCGCGTAGAATCAACGATCCGTATGCGAAGCTACGTTGCTGCAACGATCGGCTACCGTGTCGAAAATTTCTCAGTAGTGTATATATGCCGGTTCTAACTCAAAGATGGCGGCGCTCCCCCCTAGTTCCCCCCTAGCTCCCCCCTAGCTCCCCCCTAGCCCCCCCCCCCCCCCCCCCCCCCGGTCATTTTCGGCGGCCATTTCCATAGGATCACACACACACACACACACACACACACACACACACACACACACACACACACACACACACACACACACACACACACACACACACACACACACACACACACACACACACACACACACACACACACACACACACACACACACAAAATAATTCCTGTCGAGACTTGTTTGGCGCCGGAAAGCCGCACATAAATCAGATAGGGTAAAAACTTGCCAGATCTATTGAAAAAATTCCAGGAAATTGCTCTTTGAGATAGTGCCGACAATGCACTTAAACCAATCTGGGATAGTGAGCGTCCCCATAAAAATTCCTCGCACAATATGCGTGTCGAGACTTGTCCAATGGAAAAATTGTAGTGGGGGTGGGTGGTATATAAAGCGTACGTCTATCGTGATCGTCACTCTGTTCTCATCGTATTCTCATTGTGAACTGTTCTCGCTCGTGAAATAACCTCGAAACGCGATGGATCTAGCAAAAGTTAACCACGTCAGCCGCCTGGAGAATCTGCCAACCAAGAAGATGTCGGAACTCGAAATTGGGGGAGTGTATGACGTCATCGGGTTACGACTGGTCAAAACAAAATTCGGGGTACGTGTTCTGGCGACAATCGATGGAGAATACAACGTCTTCTTACCGCCGAGAATCGCAAGAGTTCTACAAGAAGATTCCAGTCAGCTGACTGAAATGTGTAGCATGGCCGGAGAAAATCGTCTGCAAATGAAATACCTTGGTGGAGAATTCAACAAGTTCGAATTTTCATGCAGTTATGCGCCTTAAATGAACTATGCGACCCCCCTCTACTTCCACAAAATTCATCCACGAGGGGGTAAAAGCGGGTGTGCTGGAGATGGAATAGTCAGTCTTCCACATACAATCCGTCAGTATATAATCGAGCGCAACATTCCCACTCCTCAACATGGCGATGATCCTAGACGTGCAATGTTTTATCGGTCATAACATGAAGTTTGTACCCAAGGAAGTCGCAGTCGTGAATGTAAACGGGTCGGGTCTGGATTACATCATTTTCAAGTCGCCCTATGATTTGGCAAGCCTACCACTTGAATGTAGAGCTACCAATGTATGGTTGACGCGCAATCACCACGGAATATCATGGAATGCGGGCAACAAATCTCACGAGGATGTGACGAAGATTGTGAGAAAAATGGTCGAAAATGCGTGTTACGTATACGTCAAAGGGGCGGAGAAGAAAGCATGGCTGACGGAGATCGTCGATGGTACAACGAGGGTTATTAATATGGAAGATTTGCATATCATACCCCCTGCACTAGAAAAATTGAGGTATATGGAAGCGGCATCGTGGCACGACGCGAACCATGGATACTCTCCAGCGAATAACCTCCAGCAAGCAGCAGCACCAGGCTCAATTTGGTATGATGACAACTCTGAATACATCCCGGCATACAACTGCGCCTTTGAAAATGTGCAGCGACTAAGAAGTTGGTATTCGAAGGAGTGTACCAGCTCCCTCGAGAAATCCTTCCGCCTGTACAAAGAATTGGACGGTTTAAGGGGAATGATGTCCGAGGATATAGCTTTTTTACCAAAAGAATTTATCTGCACGTTCGCATCAAACTCTATCAATGATGCGTGGGATAAACTACCGGAGAATATGAAAATGGACCACGCCGTCGCAAGGTTCCGCAGATGTAGCATACATTACACACCAGGACCCGATGGCGATATCGTGGATGGACCGAATCCTCTAATTAAAGACTGTTTAGCTTGCAATCGCGTGTATAGATAATATGGACAATATTTACCAAAATAACAATAGAATTTATTACGATATATACAATTATATTAGCGTTTATATGTAGAATATTCGATAGAATTAATGTCAATTATATCATAGCTTATACATAGAATTAAAAAAATTTACTATTCGATAAAATTATAATCTAGAAACAGGATACATTACAAATATATATCTTTATAACTTTTACCCATTCTCCTCATACAAAATGTAAATGTTATGAATTTTTACTTGTGAAAAATATATAATCAATAATTATGAATTTTGCGTGGTTTATTCCTCAAAATCATCCATAAAATCATTATCGCTATCCTGCTCGTTAACATTATCATCATCATCGCTATTTTCATCATCTATAATTATTACAATAGTTTCATTCGCCCATTTTTCTACAATTATTTGCATACATATATCACCGTAATTTATATAATATTGGCTGTTTGGTCTCACTCGAGCAGCTCGCGCATCCTCAACGAGTTCCCGAAGCTCCTCCAACGAGAACTCGCGTGTTGCTTCGGAAAAGCCTATAATTATCTCTTCCTCAGCCTCCTCATCCTCGCCCCAATCAATGCTCGACCACTCGTCGTTATCATCACTCGAATGAGATGACATTCTTCCCAAAATTGATTCGCGATGAAAAATCTGTAAAAAGAGCAAGCCGAAATAGAAAAGTTGATGCTGCTGCACTCATCATTTATATGCATGATAAATCTCCAATTCAAAAAAAGTTTCCACCTATTCAAAATGAGTGATACGGAGAAGGTGTGGAAGATACTAGAATTTTATTTTAATGTGGTGCTACTCACCAATCCTCGTCCGAAAAATATCCATCATCGTCAGCCCTATCTATGTCTCCCAGGATTTCGCGGATTTCATCAATCTGATCCAGAAGTAAAGCGAATTGAAAGTGTGCGTCATTATCATCACCGCCATTCCAAACATCCTCCACCTCTGCTTCCTCCTCCCCCTCCTCCTCCCCCTCCTCCTCCTCCTCCTCCTCCTCCTCCTCATCCTCCACATCACTCGATGATGATGATGATTCGAGATGATGCTCGGGGTCGATAATTAGCCTATCAGCATCACTATCTGTCAATTCATCATCATCATCCTCCTCATAATAACCCGCCCCTCTGCATACCCGCTTATATGTGGGCGATCGTGGTGGTGAATGAGGTGGGGAGTCTGATGGCCCCCTTTTCTGTCCGTTCATATTTTTTCGATATGATTCTAAAATTTTTCCAGAATTTTTATGGATACGATGATAGGGAATACAGAAAAGTTAAAACAAAATCGAAAAAAACTTTTTGTTAACATACTAATCAAATGCGATAATCATTACGGAATTCAAATCAACATTCACAGTATCGTAAGAGGATTGGCGTAGCACCATATACATATATATGTGTATTCTATAAAGTACTCACAAAAATATAAACTCGTTGAAGTCTTGAGATTTTTCCAATGAACACCGATTTTTTTCTTTGTCACAGCTCACTTTATCAAAAACGTCTGTTTTGACACGAAGGATTTTTCAAAATTACTAGAGAAGTTTTCAAACCACTGTTCGAATAAATACTAAAGGACTCGCACCCGCCCCCCACCGAGCAAAACCCAGCCGGCCAATCATTCGTAGAGCACGCATCACGTGACATAGGGACGAAAGAGTGACGCGGGGGAGGCGATATAAGCTAGGAGAAAATTTTCTCAAGAGCTCGCCAGCTTTCCATTGCATACCCCACGCTAATATGGTTGGGGATGTGCAGGCTCGAACTTGCTCGCTATCAAGAGTCGTAAAACCCCAAAACTGCATGTGCACATACCATCCGGTGAAGATCGGGCAAGATAAGATTTTTCTGACACCAAACACTGTTCGCCACTCGCTTTTCGTTGACCGATTTTTCCCACCACATGGCTCACGCTGCTTAACGACTCATAAAACCCAAAAATTTAGGGATGGTGGGAGGGGGACTGAGGACCCCGTCGCCTCTGACGCCATTTTTTACATGAATTTCATCTTCTCTGCAGAGTCGGGAGGGTGATGAAAAGCGGGCAAGATAAGATTTTTCTAACACCAAACACTGTTCGCCACTCGCTTTTCGTTGACCGATTTTTCGACGAAAGAGTAACGCGGGGGAGGCGGTATAAGCTAGGAGAAAATTTTCTCAAGAGCTCGCCAGCTTTCCATTGCATACCCCACGCTAATATGGTTGGGGATGTGCAGGCTCGGACTTGCTCGCTATCAAGAGTCGTAAAACCCCAAAACTGCATGTGCACATACCATCCGGTGAAGAGCGGGCAAGATAAGATTTTTCTGACACCAAACACTGTTCGCCACTCGCTTTTCGTTGACCGATTTTTCCCACCACATGGCTCACGCTGCTTAACGACTCATAAAACCCAAAAATTTAGGGATGGCGGGAGGGGGACTGCGGACCCCGTCGCCTCTGACCTCATTTTTTACATGAATTTCATCTTCTCTGCAGAGCCGGGAGAGCAATAAAACTCAAAAATTTAGGGATGGCCGGTCGGATAAAGGGTGGGCCCAGTCGGCTCTGACGTCATTTTTCCCTCCGAGATGCGCAGAACGCAGTGCGCACCACATCTCTGACGTCATTTTACTCTCCGATATGCGCAGAACGCAGTGCGCACCGCATCTCTGACGTCATTTTACTCTCCGATATGCGCAGAACGCAGTGCGCACCGCATCTCTGACGCCATTTTACTCTCCGATATGCGCAGAACGCAGTGCGCACCGCATCTCTGACGTCATTTTACCCTCTGATATGCGCAGAACGCAGTGCGCACAGTTCCCAAATTCTTGCGATCTATCGGTCTATATACATATAAGCTCAAACATCCGATGCAGACTCGTCAGTCTTACACGATACGTGCAAGTCAAAAAAGTTATACAAAGTTCAGCTTATATCAACGTCAAAGTCATGGCAGTCGAAGCGTATATGGGACTTGCGGAGCAGATGGAGAGGACGTACAATTTGCTGAGAGAGCAACCACCCGGAGAAGAGAATGACGCCATCATCAATCATTGGACTGATATTGGAATTGCGAATATCCAAGTTCTGCGCGATATTTCCATACAACGAGGAACAACCGTTGGTGCGAAAATACGGATCCAACATACGATCGCACTCCTGCAATCTTGGGTGACGAAGATCAAGCAGTTGCAGCAGCGCACAGTGGTGACGGGTGGAAATATCGGTACTCCTGCGGGTGTACAATGGGACGACGTGGATAGCGCTTTTGCCAGCCGAATCAGAACGGGGGTTGTCACAAATCTCCGTCATAAAAATTTGGACGCCTTTCTGGACGATGTGCAGCGCGTCGTCACCGAGAAGTTGGAGCTGATACTGCGCGAGGAGGGAAATGTGAAGGTTAACATCATATTATCGTGCAAATTCGAAAATGCCAAGCACGAAGAGATCTCCACTGAAGTTAAGAGTTTCAACACCTCCAACGTGGCGATTCTCCTCCCATCAAGCGATATAAATGGTTGGTTTATACGTGCACGGGATGATCTGCAGTCAAAGGTGGAAGATTTCGAGCAACGCGATTCCGGCTGGAGTATGATTGAGATCCTTAACCTCACTGTAAATATCAATCGCTATCAACCTCTCGCCGCGGGGGCTTCAACATTCGTCGACCTGCCCCAAGACATTCAACGGAAGAGAGCGGTGGTGAACGTGAGAAACGAGGATGAAAGATGTCTTCTCTGGTCCGTCATAGCAGCCCTCCACCCGGTCAAGATCAACGCCGATAGGACTAGTCGTTATCATCGATATATTTCCGAGTTGGACTGTACAGGTATCAAATTCCCTGCTACTCTACATGATGTGAAAAAGCTTGAGAGATTAAATAATTTGCGCATCAATGTATATGGAATAGAATCTCAAACTTTTTCGCATCATGCAAAATCAAATAAAAGCGTCATCGTGCCAATTTATTTGAGTAAAAATTTGCATAGCGTAAACACTGACACGATCCATCTTCTAATGGTTGAGAGTAATCCGGAAGACGATATGACTGGTGAGTTTGCACCGAGATTCCACTTTGCTTGGATTAAAGATCTTTCCCGATTGGTGAGCAAACAATTGTCCGTTCATGAACACAAAATGTTTTTATGTGACAATTGTTTGTGCCACTTTAGCGTGAAACATGCCTACGACAATCATCGACAAGATTGTATTACGCTAAATAAAGTACGCATGGAGTTTCCCAAGTGTAAAGATTTAGTATTTTCCAATTTTCAAAACAAAGGCACCGTTCCATTTGTCGTATACGCCGATCTCGAATGTATATTAATCCCTGAACCTGTGGATGAATTTGAAACTCGTAAGACTTGTGAAATTCAAAAGCATATCCCGCACAGTGTAGCGTACTATGTACATTGCGCGTACGATGAGACTTTATCGGAGTTTCACGGTAAACGCGGTGTCGATTGCATAGATTGGTTTATGAAACAGCTTAAAGATTTATCAATTCAAGTAGAGTCACGCATCAAAAACATAATTCCGATGGAGTCTCTTACCCAAGTGCAACGCGATCATCACATGCGCGCAAAGAATTGTTATATTTGTGAAAAACCGTTTACCCCTGAGGAGAAAAAGTGTTACGATCACTGTCACTTCACGGGTAAATATCGTGGTCCTGCTCATAATCGGTGTAATTTGAATTTCAGAGAGTCGCACACAATTCCAATAGTTTTCCACAATTTGTCCGGTTACGATTCTCATTTTTTAATAAAATCTCTCGCGTCAACTTTTCCCGGTAAAATTACACTGCTACCCATAAATAAGGAAAAATATATATCCTTCACGAAACGCGTCGATGGAACAATGATGCACTTGAGATTCATCGATTCGTTTCGATTTATGGCTAGCAGTATCGATAAACTTTCCAAATATTTGACCGATACCGATAAACGCATAACACGTAAATTTTATAATAACCCGACTCAGTTCAGTTTGATGACCCGCAAAGGCGTTTTTCCCTATGAATACGTCGATTGTTGGGGGAAACTCGATGAACCGCGATTACCTGCAAAGAAGCATTTCTACTCGCACCTCTGCGATGCAAATATTTCAGACACCGATTACGAGCACGCGAAAACTGTTTGGAGGGAATTCCATTTAGAGTCATTGGGTGGCTATTCAGATTTATATTTAAAGACCGATGTTCTTTTGCTTGCCGATATTTTCGAAAATTTCCGCGCTAGTTGCTTCAAAACATACGATTTAGATCCGTTGCATTACTACACTGCACCGGGGCTTGCTTTTGACGCGATGCTCAAGCATACTAATGTAAATTTGCAACTTTTAGACAACCCTGAAATGGTATTATTTATTGAAAGAGCCATTCGAGGCGGCGTAGCGCAATGTTCTAATCGACACGCTCGGGCCAATAATAGATTCATGGGAATAGATTTTGATCCAAACAAAGCGGAATCGTATCTCATGTATTTTGACGTGAATAACCTGTACGGCGCAGCTATGAGCGTGCATTTACCAATCGGTTCGTTCGAGTGGGAATATCAGCACATCGATATAACGAACCATCCGGACGATTCACCGATCGGCTACTTTCTGGAGGTAGATTTGGACTACCCTGTAGAACTCCACGAGGATCACAAAGACCTACCTCTTTGTCCCGAACATTTTACTCCTCCAGGTAGTAAAAATGCCAAACTCGCGACCACCCTTCACCCCAAAACAAAGTATATATTGCACTATAGAAATTTGAAGCAGTGTTTGAGTTTAGGATTGAAATTAACGAAAGTGCATAGAATTTTGAAGTTTGCGCAATCTCCATGGCTCGAGCCTTACATCACGCTCAATACAGACATGCGTAAGCAATCTAGGAATGAATTTGAGAAAAACTTTTACAAACTCATGAATAACGCTGTGTTCGGCAAGACTATGGAGAATGTGCGAAATCATAAAGATGTTAAATTGGTTACAAAATGGGAGGGAAAAGGTGGTGCGAGAACGCTTATTGCCCGAGCAAACTTTCACAGCTGCACCGTATTTGACAGTGATATGGTTATCATTGAAATGAATCGTGTCAAAGTTCACTTCACCAAACCTATTTACGTCGGTGCATCAATTCTAGATCTGTCAAAAATCTTTCTCTACGATTTCCACTATAATTATATTAAAACCAACTTTTCGAATAAACAGGCTAAATTGATGTATACCGACACAGACAGCCTTATTTATCAATTCAATGTGCCTAATATCTACGATATCATCAAACGTGATGTAGATACAATGTTTGACACCTCTGACTATCCGCCCGACAATGTGTATGGTATTCCCCTTAAAAACAAAAAACAACTAGGGCTAATGAAGGATGAAAATAATGGTAAAATTATGACAGAGTTTGTGGGACTGCGAGCAAAGCTGTACACATTTACTACGATGGGTGAGGATGGGGAAAAATATGACAGTGGCGTAAAAGTGAGTAAGCGTGCCAAGGGTGTAAGAAATTCATCGATAAATAGCATCACGTTTGATGATTATAAGCGCTGTCTGACGGCTTACCGAGAGTTGACTCTTCCACAGTGTTTGATACGCAGCAAAAAACACGAAGTAAGCACGATCGTACAAAAAAAATTGGCTCTGAGTTGGCAGGATGACAAGCGGCAATTGATACCTGGACAGACCGACACCGTACCTTGGGGGTTTGTCCCAGCCTCCCAATAGCTATAGGATAAACTGTAGACATAGAACATATTTATTCGTTTACCACGAGAAAAGTTTTCAGAAAATGAAAAAAATTTTTCAGGAAACGAAAAAAACTTTTCAGAAAATCAAAAAAACTTTTCAGAAAACGAAAAAAAGTTTTCAGAAAATGAAAAAAAGTTTTCAGAAAACTTTTTTCCCATTTGATTAACACGTAAAAAAAGTTTTCAGAAAATGAAAAAAAGTTTTCAGAAAATGAAAAAAAGTTTTCAGGAAACGAAAAAAACTTTTCAGTAAATGAAAAAAACTTTTCAGAAAACGAAAAAAAGTTTTCAGAAAATGAAAAAAAGTTTTCCAAAAAATAAAATGTGTAATAATCGTATGGCAAAAATTGCTTATTATCATTATTATTATCACTATTATTTTTATTATTATTATTATTATTATTTTCGTAGTACAGAGTATGGCACATGTACGCACAAGGGAGATAAAATGTGGAAATATTTGTATATTCAAAATCTTTTATTGTAATTCGGAAAATACATACAAATTATGTTACATGTCTGTTTTATTTATCCAACTATTGTGCGAACTATCAAAACCCAACCACTTCACATAGAACAGATTCCCCCGCTTGCGTAATACTTTCTCCACAAGGTAGCCGTCGGGATATTTCACTTTGGCGAGCTCTTCCTCGTAGAAGCCCCCCTCGATGGGATGATCTTGATAATCGGTAAGTTTGTAGGTGGGTGGATTGGTATTTTTCACCTCACTCACGGTGAATATTTCAGTCGTCCAATTGGGTGTATAGCCTTTTTCAAATACATTCTTGTACTTGCTGATTCGAACTCGATCGCCTACACTGAATTTCCGCGCTCGATCGCTTCGTTTGATTTGCCGAGGCTTGTACACGCTACGATACAGCTGTTTTTCATTCTCCGTGCTGACATCCACCGGTTTCATCCGAATCGTGCGATGTTTGGTGTTGTTGTAGGACTTCATTAAATCATCCAAAATATTAATCCACTCGTACGATCCTTGGAGAGTAAACCGCTTCCACATTTTATTCTTCAATGTTCGATTGAAACGTTCGCATATCGACGCCTTTAAGTTGCTAAATGTCGAATACATGTTGATATTGTGATGCTTCACGAGGGCTTTGAATTCGCTGTTGTAAAACTCTTTGCCACGATCAACGTGCAGATGTGTAGGTATACGACTCTGGATCAGTACAGATTTCATAGCAGCGGCAACATCTTTCCCACTCTTGGACTTTATCGGCACCGCCCACGCGTACTTGGAAAATATATCGATGATTGTTAGTAGGTATTTGTATCCCTTGTTGCACGAGCTGTATGCGGTCATATCGACGAGATCAGCTTGCCAGGTCTCATCCAGTCCGCGTACATCTACGAATCGGCGCGGATAGTTGCGTCGAGCCTGTCTGTGAAGTTCGGCAGCTATTGCAGTCTTCATTGTTCCCAACTCTTCACCTATCAATTTTTCGAATTGCTGTCCAACCACTCTGGTTCCTCAATCGATACTAATTCCCTGCTGGTCTGTCCCAACGTTGGTGTTGCCTGCTCCCCAATATGTTTGATGCGATTCAACGTATTTTCAATGATTTTGTTATTTATGCGTAGCTGTTTCAACTCCTCGTTGTGATTATGTGCGAAACTCTCAAAATTTGATTGAAAAGTATCCACAATATCCACAGCCATAGACTGTAAAGCGGTATTGAGAACTTTTAAGGAAACGGCGTCGGTGGAGTGCTGCGGATCAGCTATGTTACACAATCGTTTACCGTCCAAATCATACTGATTGTCGCTGGTGATTTTGAATCCAACACCCGGAGGCCCTCGAATAAATTTTTTGCCCCCACCACGCTCCGAGTGTCGCCCGAATATGTCTATGCTCATCACTGGACGGTCGCTGAACAAATGATGATTTTGTGTTTACACGCCGCTAATAAACGATTCCAGCCTCACGCAACTCCTCAATAATGGAGACTATTTCGTTGGAATGGCTGGTATTGCCTGCAGCCTGTGACGCCACAAGCAGCCGGAGACGATCTACAATTTCATTTGGATCATCCCAGTAGACGTAATCGACATCTTGCCCCTCCTTTCGCGCAATCTTATAGTCGGGTAAGCCTTTACCTGATTTTTTCGGCGAGCCAACGTGTTGTGCGATGAAATTTCTATACTTTGCACTTTTTAAATCATCTCGAAGACTTCCATCGGCTTGGTAACGTTTTCGATGCGCATTTGTCATCGTTACAATTTTTATATAATTATTCTTGTCCGCGTCATTTACAAGCGATGCATCGGGTGATTTTTTAAACAGTAATTCGAGTAATCCAGGTGTTCTCTCATAACTTTTATTCCCCACATTGACCAGATTATCAGTGAAATTGATCGGTGTATCGCCAATCATCATACCGCTTGTCAACTTTCGAACGCCGTATGTAGTATCCAAATCCCTCTTTTTACTTGAGCTGAACATTTTCAAATATTGTGCTGTGGAATCCGTTGTTTTCTTCACCGGTGTACTTGTAGTAGAAATTTCACCAAACTTCAGTGTTTTATCATTTGCATCCATGAAATTCCCCACATCCATATCCTCATCCTCCTTATCATCATCATCATCCCCGGCACTCTCGTCATCTTTTTCCTCTTCTTTTTTCATTGTCACATCCGGTAGTTCCGTTTTAATTTCACGTTTAATATGCTGCTGCTGCAGCTTTGAAGTATCCACCAATTTTTGCAACGGTGTTACTAAAGGCTTGAATACCTCCCCCATAACCTGTTCGGTCGTGTCCTTGTCCAACTTGAGCATCTTATGCTTCAGCCGTATGACATCGGATGCTTTTGATATTTCACTCAATGTATCGCTATGCTTACGAATCTTGGCACTCTCCATGTTGCAGGCTCGATTGTTGCAACGAAACTGTGCAAGTTTATGTTAGTTTATGCTTATAAAGCAGTCAAACCCCTTCCTATATCGCCCCCCATTGATTTCGCTATCCTTGTCAATTACGGTAAAACTGTAATTGCCATCATTCCAGCATGCCGAGCACAAGTCTTTAAATTGCTGATACGTCATGTCCGTGTTCACATGATCGTTGTAGATATGTTTCAGATTCATATCATCCTGCCGAAATAGCACCAATAAGTTTGCATTGTCACGCACTAGATGTTTTGGAATGCGCGCGTACGTTTGACTTAGATAAAAGCTATCGATATCGCAATGCCTGCCCATGCTGAAGTATGCTCTGATATTATCCTGCTTTTCACAAGCCACATCGTCGAAAATCATAACAGAGTTGGGGCGAGCATCTTCCGGTTTTACAACCTCATCGTTCTCGTGAAACGGGAAATAACCCACTCCCTGCACAGGTTCTAGTAACTTTTGCAAAAATTGATACTTTGGTTGGATGAGAGATTTCGAATAGACATAGACATTTTCGAATCGCAATCCATTGCTGTGGGTGATGAGTGCGAGAAGAGCGTTAGTTTTACCGCAATTGGATGGTCCGCAAAAAATTGCTCTCACGGTATTTGGCAGCAATTTTCCATGTCGTTTTTCTATCTTCCTCTTACCACGTCGAACCATTTTATCGAAATTTGCGATAGGTAGTTTAACGGGCTGATCTTGAAATCTCATGATGCTTCGTTAGCATGACAACGAAAACTGAGATGACGGTATATAAATTCCGCCTTTTATAGAAGTCACGTTAGTTGTCGCCCGACTATGAGGATGTGCACACGGAAAAAACGTGGTGGTGGTTTGTTAAATAAAATCATCAATCATCTCCCAGTTGAATTGCATGTGCCAGGGTATCAGTACTGCGGACCTGGAACGAAATTGACCAAGAGGTTGGCTCGTGGAGATTTGGGGATCAATCCGCTGGATGCCGCGTGTAAAGACCACGACATTGCATACGCAAAGAATCGCGATACCGCAGCGAGAAATCTTGCCGACAAAGCGCTCGCTGAGAGGGCGTGGAATCGCGTCTTGGCCAAGGACGCTAGTGTGGGTGAAAAGGCGGTAGCCTGGGGAGTCACCAACACCATGAAAGCTAAATCTAAACTCGGAATGGGCTTAGCTGCAAAGCGGCCGAAACTTGGAGTGGCTGCGAAGAAGAAATCTGGAACTGACGGGAAGAGTAAACAGCGGAAGAGAACTGTGAATCTTAAATCCATCATCACGGCGGCAAAGGTCGCCATGCGACCGGGTTATAAAGCCGTCGAGTCGGCGTTGGCGGGTGCTCGTGCGGCCGCGCGTGGGACTGGGAAGAATATTCGTATGCCTCGCGTTATACCTGTGCCTGATAAAATTGGCGGCATCCTACCGTTTCTCATTCCAATTCTGGCCGGTCTAAGCGCTACTGGGGCTCTTGCGGGTGGTGCTGCGGGTATAGCTAAAGCTGTCAACGAAGCTAGTGCCAACAAACATCAGTTGAAAGAGGCCAAACGGCACAATGCAACAATGGAGGCGATTGCTTTGGGTAAGGGATTATACCTGCGACCCTACCGCAGCGGAATGGGCCTGTACTTACGTCCGGCAAAAAACTAGTAAAGCTGCCACACCGAGCTCTCACCAACATTGATTTACGCAACTATGCTAAAAATATGAAAATTTCGCATTTTCGAGGTGTTTTCATGCGGAATGATCTGCCGAAATCAGGACCAAAAATGCGAGAATCCGCAATTATTAATCTTGATGATAAAAACGGACCGGGGACACATTGGGTTGCGTACAAGAAAAATGGTGACCATGTTGTATATTTCGATAGTTTCGGTGATTTGAAACCACCTAAGGACTTGATGAGGTATCTCGGTGTTGGCAGCGTTGAATACAATCATAAGAGGTATCAAGAATATGATACTGTGATTTGCGGCCACTTGTGTCTCAAATTTCTCAGCGAACAACTATAAAAAGACAGGTGTTACATGAGCAAGCATTAGTCATGCCGGAATCGTTGACGTTAACACTGTCAGGTACATCCTCCGTGCTGGAGGCTCAATATTTCCCCCCAATCGAGTTATCACCAGAGAAGAACTATGTTCTCGGACTCGTCGAGTTCCTGACATTCAATTCAATACCCAATATTCATGAGAGGTGTAATAAATTTTACCTGAAACGAGCGGACAACAGCAGAGAGAGCATCGTGATACCCACGGGATGCTATGAAATTGAGGATATTGAAAATTTTCTACATAAGGAGCTACCCTCCGATATCACCCTCAGTCTGACAGCTAACAACAACGAGCTGAACAGTGAAGTCACATGCAATCATGTGGTAGACTTTAAGCCCAAAGATTCGATCGGCCGATTATTGGGATTTAAGGCGGTAGAGCTATCGCGAAACGTTACTCATAAATCTGAATTACCCGTAGCCATACTGAAGGTTAATACTTTACGCGTTGAGTGTAACATAACCACAGGGGCGTACATAAACGGGCGTCGAGCTCACACGATTCACGAATTTTTCCCAACCGTTCCATCCGGATATAAGATTGTCGAAGTGCCTACCAACGTCATTTACCTGCCAATCGCCGTACAGTCGATACATCATTTACAGCTGAGAATAGTCGATCAAGACGACGAGCTGATTAATTTTCGCGGCGAAACGATTACTGTACGTTTACACGTGAAATCACTCAAATAATGGGAATCGTGTTTGAGACGAGAAAGTTGGGCAAAAGTTATAAAACTCAAACGGCATGGCCAAAAATCGTCAGTCGCCCGACACCTCTGACAACGTTTACACCGCCTACGAGACTGACACCTCTGAACGCTCGGTTTCTCCAGAGCCTAGGTCTTCGATTACGTGGAAATTTTGGAAAATAAAAATTCGTGTTCGCTGCATCCTGTGCGTGTTACCATGGAAGAAATAATAAGAATACAGAAACCTGTGGTATTCGATGAATCGATCGCGCACTCTGAGATTCATGCTCATCAACCGTTTGCATCATCCACCTTCCAGAACAACGATGAAATCCATATTGTTGTTCAACATCAAGACTTGTGTCTACTGCCCAGTAAAAGCTCTCTACACATTCACGGAAAAATCACAAAGGATGATGGTGTGGCTGCGGTGACGGTTACGAAATTGATCAATATGGCCGTTTGTCATTTGTTTGAGGAAATTCGCTACGAGTTGAACGGTGTAGAGATTGATCGGAATAAAAATGTCGGCATCACCAGCACCATGAAGGGTTACGTATCCTTGACTCCAGGCCAGCAATATAGTCTGGAGAATACCGGGTGGTTGAGTGGGGATAAGGAACTAACCGATGCCGCTGGAAATTTCGATGTTGTCTTGCCGTTAAATTATGTGCTAGGCTTCGCCGAAGATTATCGTCGAGTCATCGTCAACGCTAAACACGAGTTAATTCTCACACGTTCCAACACTGATTTGAATGCCGTGATTCAGAGCTCGGCGACGGAAAACTTTAAAATCACCCTGAATAAAATCGAGTGGTTGTTGCCCTACATCAAACTGGCAGATAAACCGAAAATCCAGCTACTCAACTACATCGCCAAGGATCCGGCCATATCCATGAGTTTTCGTTCTTGGGAAACGTACGTGTATCCGATGCTCCCATCAACAACGCGGCATATATGGTCAGTCAAGACATCGACGCAGCTTGAGAAGCCGAGATATGTCGTTCTAGGATTTCAAACTGCAAGGAGAAACGAGCCGCTGAAAAATGCTGGCGTATTTGATCATTGTCGGATCAGAGATGTAAAACTCTTCCTCAACTCACAGTGCTATCCCTACGGAAATATGAATATTGATATATACAATAATCAATACGCCATTCTCTATGATATGTATGTTCGGTTTCAAATGAGCTACTATAACAAAGAAGCTGAGCCTTTGCTATCGAGGCGTGAATTTATAAACCAAGCTCCCCTTATCGTCATCGATTGCTCCAAGCAGAACGAAACATTGAAAACTGGACCTGTGGACATTCGATTGGAATTTGACTCTAGCACCACGTTCCCACCACACACTTCTGCCTACTGCATGATCTTGCATGATCGCATTGTTGAATATAATCCGATCAGTGGTACTGTTAAAAAATTGGTTTAAGTCAATTCTGGAATAACAATATGTTTAATTAATATGGATATTGAAAATAATATGTATAATTTTACTCATTAAAATTTAGAATAAGATAATTGAGAATACAATAAGAAAACTAAATGTAATTGGTGTTAAATAAAAAATTGTTAAAAGCATTCAAAACGCCATTTTAAACCTTCCTTCAGGGTCATTTCCTGGAATTTTTTCAATAGATCTAGCGGGTTCTTACCTTATCTGATTTATGTGCGGCTTTCCGGCGCCAAACAAGTCTCGACAGGAATTATTTAGTGTGTGTGTGTGTGTGTGTGTGTGTGTGTGTGTGTGTGTGTGCGCGTGTGTGTGTGTCAAATCCTATGGAAATAGTCGCCGAAAATGACCGGGGGGGGGGGGGGGGGGGGGTGCGCCGCGAGTCGCGAGGGGGGGGGGGGGGGAGAGCGGGTGCGCCGTGAGTCGGGGGGGGGGGGGGGGGGCTAGGGGGGAGATAGGGGGGAGCTAGGGGGGAACTAGGGGGGAGCGCCGCCATCTTTGAGTTAGAACCGGCATATATACACTACTTTTCTCTGCCAAAATTTCTAAACTGCATCGGAAGTTTTATTCGGATACGGAACAGTTAATTCACCATAATTCTAATTCTAAATTCAAGACAAATAACATAGTAATTCACGTCGCTGCATCAAATTTGTAAACCTGCAACTTGATTTCGTAATTCAGAAAATCGATAACTCTTTCGCACGATTGCAAGCAATCATTTTTAACAGCGTACGTACGTCGAGGTGAACGGAAATTTTCACCGTACGTCCCGTTTGACGCGGCTGGTAATTTGATAAACGTGCAAAGGCCTCGCAAACTTTAAGATAAATGAATATGTGTTATACAGGTGGAATTGTTTCCCTCCATTCGTCATTCGTCGGTACCTTTTCCTTCCACGTTTTACCGTACTTTTGCCTTTTCCTCCTCCTCCTCCCCCCCCCCCCGCCCTTCTTTCTTTTCTCGCCGGGTTTTTAATACACTTTATGATCCCGAGGAGGACCGCGGCAGCTCCCAAGGGATAAGGAAACTGCGTCGTCCGCCGTGCTTTTAGTCGGGGTCAAGGGTAGCTCGAGTCGCGGCTTCGGGTCGGTATACATATACGTGTATAAAGCGGTGGAAATGTATAGGGGATAAACAACGAGATAGGGTTGGCTATGGAAGAGAGTTCGAAAGAGAGATTATCCTGCAGGAATTAAATGAGAGCGTCGAGTGGCTCGGAGGCGGAGATCGAGGGGGTGAAACCGGCCGGATATGGTTTACCGGATTTTCCGGGGGTGTAAATCAACCGTCGGAGGAAAAGGCAAAAAGGATTTTCCTGCCCCGGCAAACCGATAATGTCACGATTATATACCCACTAGGTATACCGCCTATGTACGGGGTGGATGTTTTCGTGTCACAGGTAGGTATATAGATTATATAAGGTATCTCGTATATCAATCGGCCACGCGTTTCGTATAAACAAGAACAAGGAGACGGCGGCGTAAGTTGTGGAACGTGGGAAGAAACTCCTCCGACATATAACACCGATCAACACGAAATTTGAGTTTGGGTCTTAGACGTCAAATTTTGATTTCTTCTACGTAGTTAATAAAGGAAAAAACAGTTTCGTTAGACAAAGTTTGTTTTTTTGTAGAAACTGGAACGATGTTTCGGACTTTAAGATAAATTGCCTATTTTCTCAAATATTTATTGTGAATAAAAATTATGAAAACTTCAATTCTGCATTTGAATCACTTTTATTCGAAAATAATGATTAATAATAAACTACGAATGTAAAAGAATTGATAAACGAATTTGGTAAATGAATGTTTCTCGTACTTCTTCGATGTTCGTACGGACTTTCTCGTATCAAACCCCAAACGTAATCTCCCATCATGATCTTATTATACGGCTCCTGATAATAACGATAAAGTTCATCGCATCTCGGCGAAGACGTTATCCTTTTTCTTCCTAATAGGCACCCGCAAAAACTTCAAGACTTGTTTAACAACGTAAAAAAAAAACAAACAAAAACATACTTCATAAGTGACTATTAAAGGTTTTGGTTACTGTTCGATGTGCGGAATCGAAATTCATTAGCTCGAGTCAACATCTAAATAATATGTCGCAACTGCATGAATGACGAGGAAAAGTGACAGCAAATGAACAAATAAATTAAAAAAAAACCAAATCTATGAAGGCGAAGAATAATGTAGGTACCTTAACGGGCTGCCCTAATCAATTTCAAGGTTGTCGTATATATCACCGATTATAAAAATCCTCGTCTCTTAATGGTAAAGAGGGCTTAAAAGCCCCATTTCATACTCAATTATGAATAAAAATACTCCACTAAATTATCATTTGACGCAGAAATAAAGAAATGGCACGGATTCAAGTGAAGAACACAAATGAAAATGTATTGGAATATTTGCGTTTGTAATTGCGTATAAAATGAGGATGTTGAAGCGTTTTTCGCGCTTAAAATACGCGCACTCCGATATTTGGTGACATGTACGTAAACGTCGAAATTGACCAGGACGCCACTTTAAGCCCCGCCATTTCGTGATCCTTATATCGGACTTGCTGCAAGATTTCGGATCGGACGAAGGATTGAAATATTAATTGGCGTCGGACGTCGCGTCAGGGATAAATAAAGAACGAATCGACTGACAGATCCGAGGCAAAGGTTGATTCGGCGATTTCAATTATGCAATACGAGCTGACGTCGGGGAAATGAAGGGAACGAGCCTTTGACTCGTCCTTACTGACGTGACGTTCCGTGCGATGAATAAAACGGAAAAAAAAAGGAAAAAGAAAACGCAAGTAAATAAAATAAAACAACAAGTTCAACCGCAACGCGAAGTGCAGCTACTGCAGCAAAACCAAGCATATATCGAGATCCGTGACTATACTAGGAAAGTTGTCGGCCCGTTAGCAACTCGAGGATCCCCGTGTGCGAAGGCATTACGCGACGTAGACAGGTTTATTTTCTTGGTAATTGGTGGTGGGAAACGTTCAGAGCAACATCGATTAAACTCTTGGCCGCGGCAAAAGAAGTTTCGTCGTCAACTACAAAGAGTCGTTTCACCGTTACGGAGACTATCTCGTTGAAGAAATTGGAGCTGGTAACCTGCTCTCGAACGGAAGGAAAGAAAAAAAAATATGAAAGAACAGAAAACCCAGAGAAACGACCGATGACGCTGTATTCCCACGATTGGTGTCCTCGTCTCATGGTCTAAAAAGGTGTTGAATATGACAGGAGGAGAGCCAAGGTACGTATATTTGACGATCGCGTTCTCCGACAAAACGGAGGACAAGCACGCGTGTTATCGGCGTGACGACGTGCGTTTAACGGTAAAAATTAAGAGTCAGTCTTTCCCGCTGTCGGCGGGTTTGTTCAACGCCTTTCAGTCAGCTCACGCACTTTCGTTCCCTTGGCAGATGGTATCTTCCGCTGGTCGTTGTTCTTGGAAATGAGCGAGTACACGCCGAGACACAAACCGAGCTAGGATTGGCCGAAGTCGAAGCGACTCGAAGACGTCTCTTCGGTGGTCTCGACAGTCGTCGTGCTTACGCGACGAAGAAACTGAGCTGAAGATGGAAGAGGGGGGAGGAGGGCACCTTCCACTTCCAATTTCGGATTTCGTATCTGTTTCATTGTCGGACTAAGACTGTGTTTTCGCAAAGAGGGATCGAATTGTTTTGGTCTTTGGTTTCTATCGGTATAAGGTAAAATGAGGATGAGGAGGGGGGGGGGGGGGGGGGGGGCGACTTTCGTAGAACCAACGGTAGTAAAAATTATTTACCTCCATCGTTTTTTCCCTTATACCGTCAGCCTTTCTTTGTGCTCTTTTATTTTCACGTACCGAACCCATGCAGGTATAACCTAAAACAGTTTACGAGGAAACCGCGACGTTTGGTCACGATCACGGTGGGCCGACGCGTTCTCCACCCACCCACCCTTTTGTGTAAGTCACATATACACATTTTTTTTCTCGTCATTTTATTTCCCAAAGCTGGGGCGAAAAAGTTCCTCCCAATTTTCGTCTGGAAGGGAAAACTTTCACGAAATAAAAAAATTACGTACAAATAACAAACGAGAAGAATTTAATGCATCAAAGACAAATAATGGAAAAAGAATTTTGAGGAAACATTACGGGGGAATTGTTCTTGGAGGGGGTGGGGGACATTTTGCCGCCATTTTGTTATTAATTTCAACGAAAAAATTCTAAAATATTGTTGAAACTATAAATAATAAAGCCCTCAAACTCAAATTGCTCCAAGTGTTGTCATTTTCTTAAATAAAAAAAAAAAAAAAAAAAACTCCTAAAAATAGGTATAATTTTAGACCGTCCAAGCTGTAACCCCCCCTTGAGAAACAGATCTCGGTACCTTATCAGTGACAACGAATGAAAACAGAGGCAATTATTTGACAAAGAAAAATAAAATAAGAAGTAGCGGTGTAAAAAAGAAATCTTTTCAACAAAGCTTTTCGTTCTTCTTAATTTTTCTTACTTTTCTCTCTTTCACTTTCCGCGTCTGTCAGTCTCGCGTTCTCTCTTCTCCTTCCTGATTTATTTTTGAGTCACAAGTCCGTCTCTTTCAGCCGGGTAAGGGCCATTGTTGTACAACCGCGGGAATTTCAAAGTATGAAAGAATTCGCGCGACGTGAGTTCAGAAAGGGTGGGTTAGAGGGTTTTAACCCTACTTCAGACAGAATTGTCAAAAGAGGCTTGAACAAAGCCGATAAACCGCTAGCAATTCGCTGAAAAAGATTTCCCCCCCTTTTTCATCACTATCGACTTAACTCGTTCGCATGATATTCCCTCGGCTGCTGCACTAGAAGTATTCAGCGGTACTCTTTTCACTGCACTTTCCTGCTTCGGTTTGAGTTTCAGTTATTTCATTCCATCGCTCCAGCATCCGTGCACTATTCATTCGTACATTTCCTGCAGACTTTTATTTCAAACACCGGAGCTTTTGTCAAACTGACTTTACATTCACCTCCATTGTGCGCGCAAACTCGTGCAATTACTCTTTGTAGGTTAAACAACCGTTCGAAAAACGGCTGTAAAGAAAATCCGCGTTGTAACTTTGCGTTTAATCAAATTGAAAAACAAAACGGAAATAAAAAAAAAAACCGTGCTGCGAGGGGATTTCGGTTTTAGCAAGAATTGTTCGTGAAATTTGACGAATCCTTACACGTCGAAACGGTTCCAGGAATCGGTGCCTAATTGACGAAAAAAAGCGGTAAGCTCTTTTCGAAGACAAAACTAATTTGTCGGCGGTATAGCCGGGCCAAGAGAGAAGGAGTCTTGTTCGTTTTATACTTTTTACTTCCATTAGGTAAAGATTAACTCTTTTGTTTTCGTCAGCCGCGCAGCGTCAAAGACGACGACGATGAAAGGCGAGGGTGCAAATATTTAAATTGGAATCAGCGTCGAGTGAAGTGGACGCGTTCGGCGATCGTTTCGTTTTACCCGAGCTTGCGAGCTTTTTTCCGAGTAGTGTAACGCGTTGTAAAGTAAAAAAAAATAAATAAATAAATAAATAAAATAATAAGCCTAAGAAACGATAATCAAAATAAAAGACAAACTTCTACGAGGATGTCAATCACTTCTATGGTATGTATAAAATTAAAAAATAATCGTTTCCCTCAAATATCTCATATATCCAATCTGAACACGTTTACTCATCCCGTAGGTAATTATGAATTCTTTATAAAAAGTTGTACAAGAGAGATCCGATATACCAATCTAGACGTGAATGTGAAAACTTGCTTAAAACTTTCCCCCGATTGTACGACGCGGCTTCTCCGTTTTAACGCGTACCAATAAGACGTAAAGTTTGAAATGTTGAGAACACGTGCAGAGGATGATACCGTCGGTCAGAGCGAAATACCCAACCCAGCAAAGGACGTACGAAGGGCCAAAGGGCAACAGCGACTCGGCGACATCCGAAACTCCAAGGTTCGGCAAAGCCGCGGTTATATCAAGAATGAGAGGGTATGTTCTTCATTCGCGGAGGACGAAACTGCAGTTCTGGGTGGTGGAGAGGAGAGCGGGGGCGTCGCTGGACGTCGTCGTCGTTACGTTAAGCGCGTGTCGAATGCGAGCCGAGAGAAGCTAAGAAGCCCTCCCTTCCTTACGCCGGCGTCCCATCCCCGTAACGCGGTCATAAATGTCGATGAGGAGACAAAAGGGAGGAAGGGCGAAGGGTTAGGTCCCAGGCTTCCCGCAAACGCGGATAGTAGGCGCTGAGTGGAGTGTAAAATACGATACTTTGGAGGAAAGCTGCAGGCCGCATGTTATACCGCCACGACGGCAGCGGACGGATGGATGGCACACGTGTTTTAGATATTGTTCCTCGGTCGGACCGTGAAGGTTTGAAGAAAAGGAGAGACACCGTTTTTGAGAATTTCGGAAGGACAACCGTCTACCCATAGTGGATTTTAAAAGAGATTTTTTGAAAAAATTCTTTTTACGAAAGTTACAACAGCTGAAGTCTGTGAATGAAAAATAATTCCATGTTTGCAAGGAGAACCAAGAATATACGTTTGCGAGTAAATTTGAAGAGAAGAATCTACACCTTCGGAGTGCGGAAAATATGTACATGCCAATTTTATTTGGGGGTGGGGGTGAAGTTCGGAATTTGAAAAGTTTTGCGAACGCCTAATTCCTAATTATTTTGTGGCGAAACTTGAAGGAAAGAAATCGAACTTTCACGAAACAACGAAATCTCTCGAATCTTCGGAAACTCAACGGCTCAAAGTTCCGGAATGCAAGATGCTGAGAATTCAAGTTACGATAGAGTAAAATTCCGAAAGTCAGAATACACTCACACAGCATGGGTTACTCAACGAGTGGGTGGAAATAGTGAAAAAAAACCAACAAATTCAGAATTTGGCGCTTCCGGAACTTCAACCCCGCCCCGTTATTCGAACGAAAAAATATCTAGGCAGCGACTCAAACGTTGGCCGGTTGATCGAGGTGAGATGAAATAGTTGAAAAAAAGTATATTCAGATGTTTAGGGATTCAGAAATCGGAGAGAAGCGGCCAATCCCCTTTCACCCTTCTACTCTGCCACCTCGTGGGTGAGCTAATCGAGTAACGATGTTATCGCAGTGTAAAAAAAAAGAACCATCCAAAAGGTTGGCAGGGTGGACGATAGCTTTCTCGATACAAGCTCGAACGCGACGTCCAGCAACCCTTTGAAATGATCAAACAGCGGCCATTGTTGCTCAGGGGATGTTGCGCGGTATAGAGAGGCGTGTGACAGGGTTGAAAAAATTATAATCCAGATCAATGAAAAAGCTCGGAAAAAAGCAGGGAAAGTATTTTGTGAATAATTCAATCGACGAGAAAATTTATGTACACATAGAGCTGGTGAAATTGAAGCCATCACCCTGCGGGGTTGCTTTGAAAGAGGAAACAGAGAAAAGGAAAAAGAAAAAGAGGGAAGGAGAAAAAGAGACACGTGATGTAGAAACAAACATAAGGAGCGCTCTCAATGCTTCGCGTCGCTCGGGATTTCGGGGACGGGATCCTTTCCTCAAATGCATAGAAAAAGGTCGCCCACGCCTCACTAAACAAAGCAATGAACTACTCGCCCGAAACGACGGGATCTTCAGAAGCAGTAAACCAAAGTATCCACAGGTCGTAACTTGTGGCGAGCACGTGTCGCGAGCAGTCCTTCTCAAATTTCGTCAGGTCAGGATCGCCTGGATTTTTTCTCGGACCAAACCGAACATCTTTGCAGGAATAGCGTGGAAAATCAAGGATTCAAAAACGAGCCCATATGTAAGTATGCACCGTGTTTGATGGGTGGTGATAAATCATCTTCTCTTTAAGACTGTTGGAGGATTTTCGGCCCCGACTCAACGGCCGAGAGCGAAAAGTTACGGTCTTTCAGTTTCGCAAAATTCGAAGAGAGAATCCAACTCGGTCCAAGTTGTGTCGTCTATTCAATTTGACGGTCTGAAGATAAATTCTGCAACCTCGATGTACGTGGAGAGATAATTTTTGGTAAATCGTACGCGTGTCGCGTAACAAATCAAATTTCCGCTTCAGGGAAACTTGGTTTAACCGCAGATCGCCGACTCTGATATCCGCCGTGATAACGCCTATGAAACGCAACGCGTATCGCAAAAACCAGATTTACATTATTTGCAACACCGTCAAGGTTTGATTAGAGAAAAAAATAAACTTCCTCCGTAAATCCTCACGTTACGATTTCACGGGTAATATGACACGACTGAAAGTTATCAGATAACGGACTGGCGTTCGGCTGCAAGAACGAGCAACTCGTAAAATCGGTTGTTGAGCATGTAGGCAGAGCAGGATAGCTGAATAGGTAGGCGGAGTTTGCACGGTGACGTGGATGGATCAGATTAAGTTCGACCCAATAAGCAGAGTGACGCGTTACTTCCGCGGCTGATTCAGACAAGCGAAATCCCCGACCCCGAGTCTGCGGGTTATACCTAGAACCAGCCGACAATTCAGCCACTGATCGCCGGATATCTAGCGGTGATTAAAGGGAGCGAAATAAAAGTTGTGTAAGAATAAGAATGCGAATAAGGCGAGAGGGAAACAGGGATGGAGAAAGACTGAGAGAAAGAGAAGGGCGAGGTAACGAATCACTAGCGACAATAAGACCCGTTTCAATTTCTTTGTCCAATTACTCGGTAAGTTATGATCGACGTTTTTCATCCTACATTCGCTGCGACCTCGTTAAAATAAAAACTAAACGGTCTGCAACCCTTTCAGTAACACATTACTGTGCTTAGTCAACTTTTTTCTAACAAGATAGTATTCTGTGATTTTCGGGTCGCCGATGACGAATCCGAAGCCACTGATTAAATTCACCGTGCTGAATTTTCGAAAACTGATTTTAGATTCGCAATCAGCGATCCGAAACACTTGTAATTTACGTAAAACGAATCAATTTTTTTTTTTTTTTCAATCAATTTGTTTGTGACAATAATAACGTACGGCAGTAATTACTTTCGAATATTGAAAACCTGTATACCAGTATACTATCGGAACTAGCAAAAAACTGCGAGGAAACATGTTTTCAAGCTTCTCTAAATACCCAAAACATGGATATAAAATAGGTGATAAGAATACTTATTGATATGCCTCAAAGGGATAAAGCTAACCTTCTGAGGTAGAAATTACAGAATCGTTTTTCAAATTTCTAAAAAACGTCAAGAATGTATGTATAATGCCTGCCTCGTTTTCAAATATCTGTACAGACCAAGGCGGAGTCTGACGCCAGGTCAAACATTAGCATACTTATACCCAGTGGAAGTTGGCTTCTGATCCTGGGAGTCTGACAAAGCGGACGGTATAGGACGTACGTACATACGTACGAGGTAGTTCAAAGTCGAGACTACCCAGCGACTTGAAATTAGTTTGAGAAGTGATTCACGTCGACTAGCAGGCACTCTCGCACATTGGACCGGTAATGACCGACCAGGCATGTGTAACTTGTGCGTGCTTACATAGCAAAGTGAGATAGGTCATCGATGCAGCCACGGAGAGAGCATCGGCGAAGATGGAAGCTCTCGCACGTGCCTCTAACGACACGGAAAAATCGTGGACTATTTCACGTGTCCCCGTAGCGTGCGGGAAAGAATTAAATCCCTGTAATATTGCAGGTATCCAGGACAATACCCGGAGGTTATACGAAACGGTGGTCAGGGGGAGAAAATAGGGATTCGTGCGCGTGGGTGAAATGTATGGGTGCACGGATAATGGTACGTCTCTAAAAGTTGATATTACACCCGGAGTAAGGGTTATACATTTTAATGAAATATCAAGGGGTCCGTGAGGATATTCGTGAACCCACGCACACGGCCGCATTGCGGAATGGTGGGCGAAAACAGAGTTAAACTCTTTTTAAACGCAGAACCATCAAAAGTAACCGTCGAAGGATAAATAATTCATCGAGGGTCGAAGTCGGTGTGTGTAGATATGTACGTATACTGTGCTCGACGCCTCCTATCCTACCACAAAACACACCCCGAGAGCAATTTGACCTCGATAAAACGATGAATGACACGATAATTAAATAGTCATAATCCGTTTGCCTGTCTGGCTCGTTCTCCACCATTCTAAGAGATGAGCCTGGCAAAACGAGATAAAGTTGACTTCTTTTGTCTTATCTTTCTCGAATTGCGATATTTATAAACTGTCTCTGGAACAACGATTGGATTTCTGACTAGTCCCGGAAGGTGTTGTGTTTAAAGGGGGACAGTCTAAAATCATGCCTAATTTTAGGTGTTTTTTTAAAGAGTATGAAAATACAGAGAAATTTAAGTTTGAGGGCTTTGTTACTTATAGTTTCAAGAATGTTGTACAATTTTTTCATTGAAATTACCAACAAAATGACGGCACGGTGCTTATATGTAGCGAACGACCACGTTTTCAATCCGATGGCGCGGATTCCGCGGTCAAATTTTATCCGATCGACTTGAAATTTTGACAAAATCTTTAAAACTTGTTCATCGATTCGAGCTCCTGGCTAGATTATTCGGTCTCAATCCCAGAATTTTTTGATTAAAATTTTTTGAACTATTTTTTTGGTCACGTACTTGAAATTTCTTTTTCGCAACATTTGGGCTACGAGCTCGAACCCGAGGAAGTGTTCTTGGCTCAAAAAATGTTTCTGTCCGTTAGAAGTCGAACAGCGAAGTCAGGAGATGCGCCACCGCAAAAGGCCTCAAGTTCGGAGTCATCCGCTACTTTAATTTATTACTTATTTTGTTATTACTTTCAATGAAAAAATTCTAAAATGTTCCTGAAACGGTAAATAACAAAGCCCTCAGAGACAAAGACTTGTAAAAATAGGTACGATATTAGACCGTCCAAGCTGTACCCCCACTTCCCATTAACAGATACAACGCCGCAACGTGGTAAAAATTCTGATGATATCTAAGAAATTGAAGGCAGTCAATTATTACCTGTATCCGAGTTCTAGATTAGCGGGATGAAACGTCAAGTTTAATTTAATTAATCAAACGACTAGGTTCGGAGTTACACTACAGCTTCTCCACCAAGGCGCGCTATTTCCGTTTGCGAATACATCCCATCATGCCGAGGTATATGAGGCATGTGAGGAGAGGAGGGTGCAAATTGGCCGAGTAAATATTTGCCACGAGTCGCATGTCGGTCTCCGCTCGCGTCGAGCATTATAGGTATACCTGCAGGCTACACCGGAGGCGGTATGTCTTCTTGGCACTGACAGAGAGATGCATTCTGGGAGTAAACCGACCCAGGTGTGGGTGCACTGTGCCTGGCAGACTAAACGACGCGACGAGGCGGCGGAGCAAGCCAGCGAACCAGCGGGCGTGTAGCGAATTTTGTTTGTTCGGGAAAACGGCGCAAACATGACGCTGCTGGGCAAGGAGCATGAGTAGAAGAGCAACGAGGGTGAAAAATGCGAGGGTGGAAATAGGAAAGGACGGCGAGAGAATAGAGAGTGGAGATAAATCGAGAAGCGAGCGAAACTGCGATGCGTGTTGCGTAGAGTGAAGGGAAGGAAAATAACGCCGACGCGTTACGAGGACGCGCAAACTCCATTTTTTTTAAGTTTTTTTTTTCACTTCATTTTCGTAATGCACATATATTCAAGTATGTGCACGGAAAATTTCATGTCGATCCGACAAATGTTCTCCAAGCTACGCGCACATTTGCAAAGACGCCACGGAGCGTTTGAAAGTACTTTTGAAACTTTGAACGCGTACTTCTCAAGACTAGGTATTCAAAGACGGTGAAAAAAATATCTCAAAAATGGCTGAACCAATCAGTCTCAAAATTTCAAGCACAAGCTTTACGAATACATCTTCAGTCCTTGACCGAAGGTTTTTTCTCGCTGATAAATATTTTACATTTTATAAACGAAAAAAGACAAAAATTCTTATGTAAAATCGAAATTTTGTTTTGAGAAGCCACAGTTATGTTAAAAATTAATGTTGTGCTTATTCCTTCGATCAAGCACTAGATAATACCTTATGTTGACTAAATCTTTTTTGTCTTTTCATTTCGAATGATCCAGTCCAGAAATATCTTGCTCACCGCAGGACGCCCTTTTTAAGAGATGCTGCCGGAAATCGGCTGTAGCAGCTTTAAACATCATTATTTTTACAAATAAAACACATCAGAATGGACTTCAATTTTACCCCAATGTGTATATAAATTTTTATATTAATGAATTGAAATGTCTCTCCATCAAAAATCTTTGAAAAATCGCTTGTTTCGGCCTACTGACTAGATATAACCCCTTAAACCGCTGAATCTGCTAATTCGAAATTCATGGATATGTTGGATGTTGATAAAAGAGGGATGCACAAAGTGCTTCCTCTCTCTCTCTTTGTCTCACTTAGTGATCTTCTCAGTGAGTTGCTGGCTTTTCGCCAGACCAGAAATCTAGCAGGTCGTAAATTATTTTCTAAAATCGAACGCACAAATTCATTCCTTACAGGGATACGTCATCGGGGCACGAGGCGTATTAAACGTGTTTCACGAAACTAACGTGAAACAGTTTCTTTTTGTCCGCGAGTTTGAAATCTTCGAAGAGATAATAAAACTCTCTCAAACAGACGACTAGACCGTAAAATCCTGTCTCAAAGCGAAATGAGAAGTTCAAGAACACGATAATCTGATATTCTCATTATTACTATTTTTTCCCATTTTTTTTCTTTTCTTTTCTTTCTTTAAATCTGGTTTCTTTCAAAAAGTGTCAAGAGCTGGGCGGTGAACGATAAAGGGGCGATGACGAACAGTTCAATTAGGGGATGGATAGAGATATATTAATTAAGGAGGCTGGTGTACCTACTCGAGGATGAAAATTACGAGGTGAAATATGAGGAGAGAGACCCTCTCGAGACGTTGGACACTGTGGGGTAAGATTAATTTAAGGGATGAGCCGTGAGAAAGGGACGCTCGAAAGAAGAAGAAGAAGAAGAAGAAGAAGAAAAAAAGGACGGCGCAGAGAAAAGAACGAGATACAAGAGCAACGACGACGAAAAGATCACGTGACACGTGCGAAGAACTAATGAAGATGCTCGAGAGCACAAAGACGATAGAAAAGAAGCTTTCAAATCATAGCCTCCGCGTTCGTGGGACCTGTAAATACTTTCATGATTTATTGTACGCGAAATATGAAAATTTTAACACGCGGACTAAATTATACGGCAAAATTAAAAATTCTTACTTTTCTTTTAACTTTTGTCTCCTGTTACATAATTTTCCATCGTTTATAGAAATTAGGTAACTCGTTATACTTTTCTCTCTCTCTCTCTCTCTCTCGTTTTATCTTCACGCCAAAGTTTAATTTTCCCGAAGGACTCCCTGATCGTCTTAAGAGAAACAGAAGAAGAAGAGAGGAGAATCACTACCTTATCCGAACATAGAATCTTCCTTCACATTCTTCCCACAAGTATCCCGGCAAACAAGAAACCAACTCCGAAAGTGAATTCTAGTAGAAATTCTTTGTCGGATTACTGCAGATATTCCAGCGGTAGTAATCCGTGGGCACGGATGTGGAAGAGGTGCTGCGTAATGAGCCGATCCATTGTTATTCAAAGAGTTCAAACAACTTGCTCCCAACTATTTTTATCACCGTACCTAATTCTTTTTTTCCTCCTCGCAGAAATGGACTCAGAACTGCAGGAAATGAAGAGAAACAAATACCGTTTCAACAACTCGTCCACAAAATGCCATTCCAAGAGCAAATTCTGTATAGGTATGTATACTCGACAAACAAGATGATGAATAAGAAGAAGAAGAAGAAGAAGAATAAGAATAACGAAGTACAGCGAGACAGCGAAAAAAAAAAAATAAAAATGATTAACCAAGCGTGTGCTGGGAACGTGAATATTTAATCCATGTTTTTCATCATATATCGTGTTTTTTATTGCATGTATTATTAATCGCTAGACCTGTGAGTCGCGGTAAGTAACAAAGTAGGCACAGAGAGTCTGTCATACAAGAACAAACGAGCCGTCCGGTAACACGTGTGCTGATATTAATCTTAGGCACGGTTGAATCGCGTCAAGTTGAAAAAGCAACGTGCGAGCTGTCGAGGTTAGGCGTTAGGCGTTAGGTCGGACCTTCGCCGCTGCCAAATTTGGTCTCTCGGTCAGGCAACTGACGACGAGATAGCCGGTCGATACTATTTGGACAACGGATAATTCTCAGAGGCACGTCCTTGAGGTCAACGACTGGCATGTATGCAGACGCACGGTGGGCCCTTCACCGTAGAAGCGAACACTCGACGTAAAATTATCCGGCACAAATTACGCGTTAATTTAACGCCAACGATCGGAGAGTACGCCTGCCGCAGGAACGTGTTCAAGAGATACGGAAACTCCGTTTCGTATTATTCCTGCATCTTGTACCAGGCCGGCCGATAAATCTCCATCACGAAATTACCTGACTTTTCCACCTTTTCCAGACAAAACTTTCATCATCTTTTTTTCCCTGACCAATTCGGATAAATTGGTTACAGCTAATTGAAAATAACACACGCATCTTCCGTATCATTTTCTTCTTTTTCCCCCCCATCTAGCCCGTGCGCAATATGGTTTGTAAGGTAATATTTGGGAGTATTCAAAGTTAGAAGAGAACCCTTCGAGCGATGGTAAAAAAACATTGTCGCACCTATTTGTATGAACAAAAAATATAGTAAAGGATTCCCCCACTATTCCAGAATTTCCGAATTCCATGACATTTTCAAGTTTTTCAGAATTCCCTGACCACAGTGGCCACCCTGTTAATAAGCGTCAATTGTAAGGATGACCGGCTAATTTAATGATACGGGAATAAAGAATGTCGAGATAATGAGGCAAAAAATATGGGGGGGATTGGTAGTGACAAATGTACCCACGAGGAGGAATTTAATTGCCTCTCTCGTGAATACATGCGTGTATAACACGTTCGGAGAGAGGGAGAAAGAGAGAGAGTGAGAGAAGCGGGAAAACATGTTGGAAATATTTACACAACGTTTTAAAAGTTCGGAAAGAAGAAGAAGAAGAAGAAGAAGGAGAAGAAGAAGAAGAAGAGAAACAAATGCCACACGTGTTTACTCAAGTCTTAAGGCGACAATCCGGTAAAGAGAGGGTCGCAATTCGAAACACGTGAGGGAAGAACTTCCCTTCCTGGGTGGTCTCTCTTCTATTCCATGCGGCGCGATAATACTCTTTCCTTTCAAAGTTAAGGGTTCCAATTTTTACGCCTCCTCCCCACCTTCCCGCGTACAAAAGGATCCTTCGTCGCACAGCGAGCCCCTAGAGAAAACTACCACTTCGAGAAAACGTTCAATTTTTTTTTTTTTTTTTTTTTCGTCATCCCTCCACGAATTTAAAGCCGAAATAAGTTTCTGATATACACGTACGTACACGTATGTACAGTTGGGAGATTAGTGGAGGAAAATTCTTTCCAATGTGAAATCCAAAACTATCTTCATAATTTCTACATCATAAATGTTCAATAGATACAATTCGGAAACTGGTCGTCAGTCCTTTTCTTGTTTCTAATTTCGTTTCGACACAGCAAACGGCTTTAGACTAGCCTTTAACCAGCCCTCGAACTTCACGGGCGTTCATCTAAAGATGTTTGGATGTGATTCTCTAAACTTCAAAACGTAGAAATTTTGCGTAGTGAAAAGTCAACATTTAATTTTCCGGGTGATTACAATAATTTCCTTTTTTTCTTTGAGAACAGAGAAACGGCAAGTTAAAAATTCCTAGTTCTTCAACTTAATTAAACCTGACACAATTACCTTAACGTAATCAATACGTCGGGATGCAGGCGAATGATTAGGATTCGTGAAAGCCGCAGCTAAAACACGACCGCATGCCCCGAGGCGCGTGACCGGATACACGAACACGCGGCGTATTCGCGGTGTTATGCAACGGAATCCACTTACCGAAGCATAATTAGACGTCCCGCACGATCGACGAACCATGTTTGTCGGTGGATGGACACGATAGATTCAAAATTCTACGCGTTTGGAATTGTTTACCCGAAGACGTGATCTTGGGCCGTTGGCAATTTGCATGGAATCGAATTGGAATAAAGTTAAGGAAAACGGTGTTGAAAAAAAAAAAAGAGCAGACGTCAAAGAACAATTTTCCATCCTTGTCAATGAGCACTTGGGAAAATTGCGGTACCTTGGTACTAACGATTCAACAAATCTGCATGGGAATTTCAAGCTTGATATACTCGCGAGAGGCAAATGAAACGCACGTATCAACGGAATCGCTCCATCAAGCGGGGCTCAGTCAGCAACGGTTATCCCGCGAATATTGCCGGTGCACCGGTGTGCCGAAATAATCCAAAATTGAATTCCATTTCAACAACGACGTTTAAAATCTGGTTTTGATCAAACCTCGCGATTAACCTGACAAGCAGAATTATTTTATTCCTACCCATTATCCTGTTTTTCATTACCCCAGATACACAAAATTCGAAAACATTTAATCAAACCGCCGGGACAAGACTCGATCCAACTACGAATAAATGAATTTCATTCATCGATAGGAGAAATTTTCGTCAAATATGTTCTCAACGGATAAAATAGAATCCAATCACAGAAATAACGATAAGCACGATGCTGAAAAACAACAACTGTCGAATGGTACAATATTACTTCGCAAATGTAGATAGTTGAACAAAAGTATAGATTTGCCATTTGTTTGCTTGTTGGTAAAATTCGATGTGTATATGTATATTTATTGCCGTCGGTACAAAGAGCTCAATAAAATACATCCGTGGCCAATATCGACGAGGCGAGTGGCGGTGATATCAGCGGTGGAAATGCGACTCGCATTTTCCTTTTTTTTTTTCTTCTTCCTCTCAAGTGATCGTAAACCGCAGATCGTGGATAACCAATTTTACTGGTTCGTTCCTCTCGTCGCCGGTTGATTGATCCGCGATGATTCCGACGCAGGCACCGCGGGACTCCTTGCTCGAGGCACGATCATCCTTCGGCAGAGCAGCTTGCAAGGGGCAATTGACGCAGGTTCCAGGATGCTGGCAGCTTCGTAGATCATCGGGAAGGACCGGATCCGCGATAATCACTTTGAAAAACTTGAGTCGCATTTTACACCGTTAATATCATCGCGACAAGCCTGTCAATAATTGTGCCAATTTTCTTGGATTTCCTCACGTCGTTGGCAGCTCCAATCTAGAGTGATCCTCCACGTTCAAGCCAGGTTGACACCAGAAGCTGCGCACCGTCTTCCCTCTGGTACGTCGAATATTATGTATATTATTGAGCTCCTTGTGTATTACCTTCTGTGTGATAGGTTTTCGAGATGATTGAGAAAATAGTAAGAGCAATAATAATAAGAGTTCACGTTTCAAACATCTCATTGAATAATGTTTCTTTTATTATTTCAAGCATTGTAATAATGTGGGTGGTAAAAAGGTCGAAGCTAATAAACTCGTTTCAATCTAACTAAAATATACGTACAAAAATACCTTCAAGCCGAGCAAATTATTGTGTAATATTTTACTCCATGATTACCATTCAACCTTTTTTCTAGCATCGTGTTTGTGCATTTCAGTTCCCAGATTCAACCTGCTTATATACAAAATTTTACAGAGTGTACGAGCACTTGAGTATTAAAAAGAAGTCACAGATTTGAATTCAAGCTTCAGATTTCTGCGAGCAAACTTGAGTTTCTAACGCAATTTTCCACCTTTTCTACGGATTTCTCGTTGGTATAACGACATGGCATGTCTGGAACGAGAGAAAAGCGAAACGTTTTCCGATGAACGATTATAATTCTCAAGAAGTTTCGACAGCAGAGGGGGGGGGGGTGATAAATAAATATGACGGTAAGTATATATTAGGATGAAAATACATCCGTTATTATATACATATACGGCTCCACGGTTTGTTCTCACTGCAATACCGCCATTTCTGAATTCAAAAGTCTAGTGAAATACGGAGGAGCTAGCGTCCTTTATTTGTGTCGACTTGAACGAGAACGGAGCAAGCTCAGGGTGAGCTATGCAGGCCCCTCTGCCTCTTCCTCTTCCTCCCTCTCTTTTTCTCGAGAAATTTATGAGATAGAAAACTTTTTAAACTTTGCCGAGCGTTGTGGAATCGCGCATCGGGGAAAATCACAATTTCCGATTCTCGAACGTGCCAATTACATTAACAATTTATGGGGTATTCAAAGCGCCGAATGCCACGGGGTGGGTTCATATCTATGACGCGACGCGACGCGACGGGCCGCCGGGGCAAAACCACCTCCCAAATATAGCTATCCGTCATTTAAATATATGATCGAGCGACGTCGCATCCGAATCGAAATTATTCCAATGCCTAGGAATAAATCCAATTTATACGATAATTCCACTATCGTTGTGTCCCTATATGTATACGGGCCATTCCACGCCAACTCAGTAAAGGTTTGACCGTGACATTTTTTAATTTCACCACGGATTTTTCCTACGTTATTACAACCCCTGAAAAGCTTCCTAGAAATTATTCAATTTTTTTTTTTTTTTTTTTTCAACCGCTCGTCTTCACCCTATGATTTTTTAAACCTATCTCAACAACACCCAAATTAATTTCGATGAAAAGAGAAAAAACGAGATCCAGCTCTTAATCTTGCGTGATAATGTTCCGTTTCGGAAGCCCAATGTTTTTTCTTCTTATTTCGCAAAAACAAATTATAACCAATAAATAAAAACCAAGAAGGGAAGGAACGAAGGGCTTGTCGGAAGAGAGTTTTTCATTGGGTGATGAGAAAATTCGGAATCGTTCGAAAGCCGCGTAGGTACACACATGAATAACGTAGAATAAATATGGTGTATCGGGGAAAGTCCGACCGACCCAACTTTGAGGGATGAAAAGGCTTTGGGAGGCTTGTCGCTGTGTACCGGCAGCCTGCACCGGGAGAGGCAGAGACGAACGAAGGAGGATCTACATGGATTTCCCTCGTTACAACGGTAGCTAGAGGTTAATTCCGCGCGGCGTTCGAGTCTATAATTTGAACGCCAGACACGCCCTGAACCCCATCCTCGTATCTCCCCCTCCCTCGGCGAGCGAAGGCGTGCGAAGGCATAAGAGGGTGAATAAAAATCGTATTAAAATATTACACCAAATATCCGGGGGAGAAGAAGCGCCGAGGGTGGGAAAGCTCCTCCGCTCGCGTGCATTATGCACACGCTACGCCGGGGCTGCTCGAAGCTCGGAGAGCCGGTGATCAAAGGCGAGGTTAGGGCCCAAGGTGTGTAATAACATCGAGGAGCCCTCGCCTCCACCTGTTCCCCGCCCTCCAAGACGCTTTAATATTAAAACTTTGCTGAATAATTTACGTTACCCAAATTATCCGTCGTTACGTGTTGCAGGCACATCAGCAGGAGCAGCTCGACGGCGAAGCACCAGGTAGCGATCATGATGGGGTACCGCTCAGCGTTTAACCACACCGTTAAAATATCACTAAAACCACCCCGCCAAGGCACGGCATTACTTTCGAAAACGCCGGCCGAGATACCCGAGAATCGGACTCGAAACACTCCACTTCACTCCACTCCGCTCCTCGTCTCGGTTTTCGGCTACCTTTGGAATAAAATTATAGTTTAGAACAACGGACAGTACTGTTTTACATCGTCAATCGCGATCGAAGAACGAATACGGCGAGTAATTCAATTTATTCACCGAAAGCTTTCCACTTTCTTAAATATTCCTCATCTCGGAGCGATAAGTTAACGTCACGTTCGCCGTGAGCCGAGAGATGAGACAAATACCGGAGGATCTATATCCCCTGGTTGTCCGTACAAAGGCGTCTGTTATTTGTTTCTAAGGTCGGTCGAGTCGCGTCTGGAATTAGTGGCCCCCCGGAGGATTTAAGAGGGGGGGGGGAGGAGGAGCGTCGCACTTAAACTCCTCACTCGCTCACTTCACTCGCTTCGCACACAACGGGATTAGATTCAAACTTTTCTCTTGTTTATACACCGTTTGAAGGTTGCTTATAGACAAAAGTGCCCGGGTAATATCTCGGGGATTATCTCTGCTATTGTGAATGAAACGCCGCTGCGCGGTTAACAGGTGAGGTGTTTGAACACGCACACACCCGCCCACACCCGCGCGCAAACGCACACACGCACGAATTATTATTATCCTTCTCTCAAAGGCTCGCTGCCAAACACGACCACCTTTTGCGTTGTATTCGGAGCAGCTTGTTTTATCGACGAATCGATATCAGGAATTAATAAATTTCAACACCCCTGCACCACGTTTTTATTTTAATTCGTATTAATATAAAGGCTCGTAATTAAAACTTCACTCATTCTATTGTCGTACACGAGGCACGAATTCGGTGACACTCGAAAACAAACGGGATAAATATTTATCACCGATCAGTGTAACTCGACGATTTCATTTCACTGCGGTTTCGATTATACCACCATGTTTATAATTTAAGTTTCGTTCCACACTTTCGGGCTTTAACAATTACTCCAACCTTCTTATTACTTCTCCCCGGAGCTTACAACAGCCGTGTCATAACGGCAGTGTTTTACATCGAACAATCAACATCGCCGACTCGATCACTTCGCGAGAGGAGGAAAAACTACCAAAAAAAGAAGAAAAAAAAAGACCAGCAACGAAAAATTTCAATACCTCCGATTACAGGCGATCACTTTTTAACGAAACCCGACCGCCGACACCGAGATAAATAAGATCTCAGGGTAGCGCGGTTACGTCTCAAGCTGATGAGGAGGGGGAGGGGAGGACATATATCGAGCGTTGGGAAGTTGAGCAGCGTGTACGTGCGTGCGTCGGGACGGTCGGCGCGCGACTGAAGCCCGACGGGGATTTCAAACCTGGCACGGAATGTGACGTCACGCGACGAGAGCGCGCGCTCAAACGACCCGCAGGCTGCCTGACTGACTGACTGACTGACTAACTGATAGGATGGGATAGGATGGGATGAAACCGAACTGAGGACGCGACGCGACGATTCGACTTTGTCGTCAGATGTGGAACTGAAGCGTGCGGAGCGCGGCGCTTCTTTTCTTTGATTCTTCTCGGTGAAGGAAATTTTGAGAATAAATTAGGCGACGAAAAAAGAAATATTCCACCCACTGTCAAAATGATAAACTTCACTTAACCTCAGACTCAGACGACTATATGTTTGTGTTATTTGTCACATTTCTGTTAATGAATGTGAGACAAATTTTTGTAACTTTAACACTCAAGTTGTCATATCAAGGTTTGATTTACAATTTTTACTTTTTTTTTTCCACTTAATCATACGCTAAAAATGGTTAAATGATCCCAAAAATTTGAGTGCACATTACTGGGACATTTTTTTTTTTTCTAATCGCGTGTGTTTTCAATTTTCTACACTTGGACTTTCTACACATCCTGTCAATCGAAAATTCTAGTTTTTCTTAACCCTACGCTACGCGGAAGTTAGCGCGAAAGCTGTAAAACTGAATAAACTTGACCGAGCAGGTTCTCGGCTCGAGATAAACTCGGGGTGCTGCAATTCAACTCGTGCAAAGTCGTGAGTCGAGATGAACCGGGGGTGGCTAAACGAAGAGGGCTGCACGGCTATCAAGTGCCGAGGCGGGCCATGTGGGCCTAAATTGAAGACAAGAAGGTCTCGAAATACCCGGAGTAGCTCGCGTCTGTTTGAGATAACGGCGTTTAATTTTATTTATCCGGTTCCTGGGGCCGGGGGTTGCTCGAGCTTTGGCAGGAACGAGCCTGCCGAAAACCGTGGAAGCCGAGACGAGGTTAGCCGCTCGAAATGAACTTCATTCCGCGTAGCGTTTCCTCGTTACGTCTCTTATTTTCTCCTTCTCCACTTCCGCCCGCGAATATCACTCTTGCGTGTGAACTCGCGTTGATTCACCCATACGTGCTTTCTGGGTCAAGGGAGGCCTCGTTCATTGCGTTATGCGTTAAATCGCGAACGCGCGGTTTCACCGCCGATGTACGTACAAAAGAGATAACGGATTTCGCCTGTCATCCAGGGGTGGATGACAAGTCTGTAAAACTGTATTATACGTTTGTAATAGAAAACGCTTCGCTCGTTATCGACGTCGTTACTCGTTGTTTACTCGACGGTTAATTAAACCTGCTAATTGTAGGTTGGATAAGCGTTTCAAATCTGGCTAACGATAAGCCAACTGTAAGTCACAGTCTGTAAGGCTACGATACGCGGTGAGAACGTGCCGGAGCTTGTCGAGCGTGAAAGAACGAATTCAACCGAGATTCTTTTAATTGTTGAAACATCGCTGTGCGTACAAAGTCCGAAAATTTTGCTCTTCGCTTCTACCTCGGTGATGAAAACGGGAATCAGGGCTGAATAATTAATATGAGCTCAGGGAAGAATTTAAGCTCTTTACTTATAGGTACGCATGCGAGCGAAGCTTGCGAGGTTCTCACCGACATAGAGCTTTTTCTTCGGTGCGGGGTTGAAGTTCCGAATTTGAAAAGTTCCGAAAGTACCTAGTTCCGAATTATTTTGTGGAGAAACTTGAAGTAAAGAAATGAAACTTTGGAGAAACGACAAAGTTTCGAATGGTCGGAAAGCCGACGGCTCAAAGTTATGAAATGCAAGATTCCGAAAATTCAATTTACGACAGAGCAAAGTTCCGACAGAGAAAAATTCCGGAAATTAAAACATACTCGCAGAGCGTGGTTTACTCAACGAATCGGTGTTAAAAAAGTGAGAAAAACCGAAAATCGGAACGACCAGGATTCCGACGGTAAAAATATCCAATGTCCAAAACAAAGAAAGATCAAAGTGGTGAAATTTCATCGAACTGCAAGTCTCGGATAATTCGGAATTTCGATTATTTAGATTTCAAAATTTTCTCGCTTACGTACTTTCGGAACTTGGACTTGTCAGAGTTACGCCCTTTCGGACCATTCAAAACTTTGATATTTCGTCAAAGTTTGATTTCCTTACTTCAAGTGTCGCCAGAAAAAAATTCGGAACTAGGCGCTTTCGAAAGTTTTAAGATTTGGCATTTTAACCCCGCCCTTTTTCTACTCCACTTTCTCCGCCCCTTCCTCAGAATCTCCACAGAAACTTGAGAAAATTCGTGACACAGAATAGGTCGAGAGAGGGATAGAGAGTGCGGGATGAGAGACCTCCTCGCCTACCCTGGAAGAGTTATGCACGTCTGTGCAGTTGAGCTCGTAAAGCGCATCCTCTCCTTCCTGGCAACGCCTGTACCTCCTCCTCGATCCTGCACCACATTTTCTAACTTGACTTGCCGAAAGTTTCTGTCTGTTTGTTTATTTATTATCTCTCCGTTTCTCGTTCCCGTTTCCCCCTTTTCTTTCTTTCTTTCTTTCCATCTTTCTTTCTTTCTTTCAATTCCTCATTATTAGATGGAAATGTCAAGTTTACGTAATATCCTTGCGAGTCTGAAATCGTTTTGCGGAAAGATATTCGCCTACCCACCGTGTAATAATACAACACGGAGGTAAAAGCTCGATCGTTCACAGGCACGTGAGTACATCTGTATACTTACATCGAGGCCTCATCTTCGCTGCGAGCAACAGAGAGAAGCAAAGAAAGCGTACACGGGTTAGGATACTACTAATAGGGCTATCAGTCAACTCTTGAAATAAATATTTGAACGTTGACGGAGGTGCGAAGTAGTAGCTGCTGGTAGGAAGGAAGAAGAGAGAAAGACGACCGGAGGAAAGAGCAGGAGAAAAAGTAACCAGGAAAAAACAAAAACCTCGTTGAAGCGTTGGAAGATTTATTTTTAACACCTATTTTTCAATTTGGTAAACAAATTTTTCAATGCACGAGCATACGCAATCACGGTTAATTAAAACGTAAATCGAAAAGGTGCAACCACGGTGCAATCGCAGAGCGAGGAGCGGTCCGATGCGCCAACACGAAATACGCAACGGGCACAGAAATGAAAAATGTTCGGGGGTCTATTTTCGACCAAGACACTGCAGCGTAAACGGATCTCGGTCTTATAAACAGAACCGTATCTCTTTCTCCTCGGGTTATGCGTTGGCGCTCATCGTCGGCTATCCGGCGCTGCTGGATCGCACTGTTAAAGCGGCATCAAAGAAGGGCGATGACGAGGAATGACCGAGGATCTAGGAGCCCCGGTTTTTCGCTCTTCGTCCAACGCACGCGGGCTGAATTATCACACTGGAAAAATGCCCACTTGATAGGATGCCGAATAACGTAATTCCAAGCTTTGAACTTTATTTCTGGACAAGTTTCCGTCGAAGGAATTTTTCGACGATGGTTAAAGTCGCGTCGGATCTGGTCCGAAAAAATTCTAGCACGCAAATGGCCTGTCATTTTTCTCGCAGCTTCTTTCTTTTTCTTTTTCCACGGCTCGCCTGCATGCCTGCAGTTTTATGGACCGTGTGTGATCTTCAACCTTACAGCTTTGCCCGTGCGATCAGGAGGTCGGAAACATGCCTCTTGACTTTTTTTCTTCGGAAAATGACGAGTTAGAAAGAGGAAAAGAGGAGGAACGGGCTGATTAAAGATGTTGGAAAGCCAGAGTCAAGACGTTGCTGTCAAAAACCATGTCCCTGAGCTTACGACGCACGCATTTTACGTAGAATAGAGAATCAGCGGAAGAGTGAGGAGCGGACTGCAGCAGCAGAAATATCCTGAGACGGAGGAAAATTACTTCCGCGGTTAATCTCCGGTTCGAAAAAAGAAAAACCTGTACCTACTCCTCGATATCGTTTCTCTTGTTACACGCGTTTCCGCAATTCACGTCACACGTCTTTGGCAATTTTCTGTGAGAACTGTTATAACCTGCTGCAGAAATAACTCGCAAGTTATTTCCCAACCCCGAGACTCAGTCGCGAGCCGCTTCATCCATCAACCATACATTCCTCCCTGTCTACGCTTATGATGTGTATTTTCTTTTTTCTCTCCTCCCCCATTCTAATTTGGACGGGAATTAGGACCCGAGGGCAAAAACCAACGTGGAATTATGGAAAATATATTCTGCCGCAGGTCGTTTTTTGAATCGAGGCGTGTGTATGGCTCCAGCACTTTTGCCAATTGCTTGACAAAGCTCATTACGATAATCGGGCCTGGTTAAAAATTTATCACAGGAAATGAAACGCGATATGTTCCAGTGAAACGGGATAGGTAAGCGAAAAATTCTCATTTAAACGGGACAATCCTGTTTTACGAAACACTGCGTTGAAAGCGCGACGTAACGAAATAAACAGAGAGACGAAGCTACGGAATACTCGCTAGCTTAATATTCCTACGCTTGAATCAGTAATTTTACAATTAATTCCATACGCGATAATCTCAAGACAGAATAAAATCGATCGAATCTGATGGATTTTTCCTAATTTTAAAATACTTTGAAATGAAATACTTATATCTAAGCTATTTTTTCGGGAGATTTAAAGGAAATTCTCCCAGCTCGCAAGCAGATAAGCGTCAATAATGTATCCAATATGCGATTATTGCGTATGGAATAAATTAGAAAAGTACTAGATCCACGTGTACGAACGCCCATGAACGGGTTTCGGCGATGCTTGGATTCGACGGCTGATAATCGCCAGGATTCAGGCAAACTAGTCAGCTGTCGAAAATCCACGCTTATGGCGCGAAGTTGATAAACAGCCGCGGTGAGTTCGGAGGCTAATATCGACTCTTCGAAGTTGCGAAACTCCTGAATTTGGCACACGCCGCATGTTTCGACCACGGAGAAACTAGAGTTGCCGAACTTCCCGCTTCTCGGTTCATTGTTTCGCGGGAAACAGACCGAAGCTGCGAAGGTGCGAAGATAAAAAAAAAACCATTTTTCGTCCGCCTTGGTTATCCGTCTGCACTTCCCAGGGATCTGATTTTCCACTTTGTCTCAATTTTGATTCGCACAGCTCGAGCATTTCAGACACACGAATACAAACGTAACATATTGTACCTACGCGTTACAGTGAACGTTACCCGACGTACGTTGAAGTGAGAATAAAAGAGTTGAAATAACGGATTTCATTTTCCTTCGAGAAGAATCGTAGTGGCAAAAAACGAGTGGGAGCACGAATTCCACTTCGGCTCGATTCTTGAGGTATATCTTTTCGCGATGCACAATTTTTTATACGCTAACACGTAATAAGCGTGTTATACCTTTTCAAAGTAACTCCGGCGAGGCTTGAATTTTTGTCAATCACGCAATTCCGTTCGAAGCGGATCATTTTCATTTTCTCTATCGTCTTTTTGTCTTTCCGTTTATGTGTTTATTTTCAATTTCTCCTTCCCTCGCGAGCAAAATCCCCTTGAAATTCAAGCCCACGTCGCGTCTGAATACCCGTGCAGTTTATTTCGCCGAAAGTTTGCGAGTCTCGCGTCAAGTGCTATCCGTTACACGCGTCTAGCTTATACCCTGTACGTGTTGTTCACGCCCCACTTTCCCGCAGACGCGGTTTAAGAACTTAGCTTTTTATCCTCGCTTCGCGTCTCCCGCCGCCGTGTTTAGTGCGTGCGTCTGCACGCGTCGACGCGTACGCGCAAAGTGCGCAATAAGGAAGGAAAAAATTGTGACCAGCATGCGCTAATGAAACGAACCTTTGAAGGGTTCGAAGCGCGACGCGCTTCTGCCGTGCAGCACGCGTCGGTCCTCCGACCGATTGTCAGAGGTATAAAAGCGCCGTTTGAATGAAGGCCCAGCATTGTTTTGTCATGCGTGCGCTGCATCAAGCCGCTCAATCCCGTAGCGTGAAAGCAGAGATTTCCGGTTATGCTTTTCCAAGTGACGAGGAAGGAATCCCAGTAATATGTATGGTGGACTGAAAACTAGGCAGCAAGTATTTATTTCAATTGATATTAATCACTTTAAGGGGGTAAAACCACCCTCCAAAGTAAGGCGCGTCAGGGGGCGATTTGGCAGAAAAATGAATATGTAATTTTCTCAATAAAAAAAAAATAAAAATAAAAATTAAACCAGAAAAATAAACTGTCAAATCGCCTCTTGACATAACTTACTTAGGACAGTGGTTTCACCCCGTTAAAGTGTTCAATGGCAGATAAAAAAAAATACGTGTCGCCTAATTTTTAGTCTACTATAACGTGTTACAAAAGAAATAAAATCGGAGAGATCAACCTGGAATGCCTTCCTTGTTAGCTTTAACCTCACTTACTTGTAACCCTCTGTAATCTCTCTCTCTCTCCGTCTCTCTCTCTCTCTCTTTCTTTTTCTTTTTCATTCACTCTTTGAGCGCAGATGAAGAGGATTTCCCGAGGAAAAAGACGCGAATCGAGATAATTGGTTCCCGTTCTGCTGTTGCCTCTGCGTATCGGGAAAGAAAACCAAAAAGACGAATGTCTCGAGAAAGGGAGTGTATCAAAAGCTGGAGGGACAGCGTCACTCGTTTCAGAAGTAATTTAGTAAATTAAGCAACCCTGTTACCAATTTACATCCCGGGTAACTTTTGTTTCGTCTTAAAGCCAGGGTTCTCTTCTTCACGAAGTTCACTTTTTCCACGGAGTTTCGTTCTTCCTTTATTTATATACTCTTTTCGCCTCGGCAGCTGGGTGTCGACACCCCCCGAGTCTGCCGGAGGGTGGCTCCTCGAATACTCATCTACCCGGCCTTTCCGAACGAGATGTATGCTTTGTTTGTCACCTAGTTGTCCTCCGGTAGGCGCGCAGGGAAAATAACACAAGAATAGATAGACGAGAAAGAAAACCAAGAACGAGACAGAATGTGGTGCCGTGCTTTTGTGTATAAACGGTGCGGTTGGCCGTATTTACCCCGGCGTCGCGACGCGTCCACGCTCATTTCTTGGGGGGATAAAGGCGTCGTACGAAAAACCTGCGGCCGCGTGGTTCTAAATTCGAGATTAGATAACACAGGTCTGCAAAAAAAGTGCTTTGTTTCACCTGCACGGGATGTTTTTGGCAAGTGATGTGTCTTCGAGTCTGCTGAATTCAAAAATGACTTTCATTCACTTCCGTCGCGTGCAGTATTTTTGCAACATACAAGGTGCTTGCATAAAAAAAGCATAACAATAATTAAAAAACCACCATTTCATTGCAATGAAGTAAAGAATATTTCTTATATTTCTTACAAAATTGAACACGAAATTTCTTCACGAATTGTACTTAACATTCCGTGTTCATTCTTTAACCTATGAAACCTTTTCTTCTTATCTTCTGTATTTCTCCGAACACGCTGTTGTTTTCCATTTTCGCTTTGCCTGTTTGTGATTATTCTTAACACTGACTCTAATGCGTGTTAAATGAAAGTAAGAAATCACTTCTGCGTAGGATTTTTCGAATCGAGAATAGGATACCAGATTTCGAGTTAAATGGGATTTTCACTCTAAATAAAACTACAAAAAATGAGTTCAAGAAAAATCCTGACATGATTTTTTGAGTATTACTCCCGGTTTCAGTAGGTCAGAATCTGTAAAAAAAAGTATCGAAAAACCTTTCCAGTTTTTTAGTCGCGACCCGTGTAGTGAATATAATCGTCGCTGCTAGCCAGCTGTCGTCGTTCCAATTTAAGTACGCGATAGACCAATTAGTAACTAGTGAAAAAAATTAGAATTCAAAACCACGCGCGTCTTGTCCCTCGGTTATCTCTTTCTCTCTTTTTCTGTCGATCAGGCGTTTTATTCTCTTCTTTCAACTAAAATCGTGAGAAACTTTACGAAAAAACAATTGGCTACCCGTCCCGTGTCCTTTCACTTCGGTCTTCGTTCCGTCTCTGAAACAGCTTTTGGGATATTTCCACTCGACGTTACGTATAAGTGGAGAGGAAGACTAGACTTGACCGGCCGCCGCATCAGGAGCAGCGTTCCTGGATATCTCATTTCCGCAGGCCCTACCTTAGACCAGAAGGAGGAACAAGGAGTCGATTATCTCACGTTACTCGACGCGCCACGCCCCCCGGCATGAAACTGTACTTTGTGCTTGAGGAAAAAAGAAAGAGAGTGGAAGATAGAGGGAGGGAAAAGAAGAAGTAGAAGAAGAGAAGAAAAAAAGAGGAGAGAAAAGAAGTAAAAACGCGGCGAATCTTCAAAGGCTTCGCAAGTTGACGATCCCCAGGCACTTGCGCCCGAATCCCTCTCAGCCTGACAGCCAGGCTCGCCAATGTCAAAGGCAGACCTTCGATAAATAAGTTTATGTTTCCCAAATTTTTTCCTCCTTCCCGCCTCCTCTGCCATAACTTATGTCTTACTTTTCATGAAACGTACGCTCGAGGAAGCGCCTTCGGAAAGTAAGCGAGTCGACGTGTCAGTCCGAAAGCCAAGCTGTATCAGAGTCATTGAGTAATGGGGCAGCGATACTCTCCCGGTTCGATATACCGTACACATTTTACGATATAAAAATGGTCGATCGAGTCAAACGAGGGAATTTAATTTAACGCCAAGGTACAAGAGGCTGCGGAAAGAAATAAGAGGAAAGAGTCGAAGACGGGAGGGAAAAAAAGGTCAAATGATGTGGGAAATGATAAACAAGACACCAATTTTCCCGTCGTATCTATCGCCTTGCGTATATCAATCTCGTCTTTGGGTACATGGTATATAGCTACCTATTAACCCCAACGATCTGCACACGATAAGAGACGGCCGGGTCGATTAATCTTCACTAATTTTGACCATCCCGGTTATCAACACCTTCCTCGTCCTCCGTGACGCGATCGCTTTCCGGCGTTTTGTGATATACGGCTTATATATATATATATACTCGGACACGGTGCTACGTAAGAGAAGAGCTGGACAAGGGTTTCTTCTGAAAGAAAAATAACAACTTTTGTAAGAATAACACGATATAATCACACCCTAATCTCGGAGAGGATACGATAAGAATCGGCGGTCTAATTCGAATCGGGCTATACATCCATGCCGCCTGCGAGAAGAAAGAGGAAGGAGATCTGATGATACACGCTTTTTTGTAATCACAAAAAGTTGGAATAAGCCAAGCTGTTTGCGGTTGCGCCTTCCGGTGTCCGTGGAAGAGAAGAGTTCACGTCTCGGCTAGTGCCAAGACAATGATCCCCTTCATCAATCTAGCCGTGGAGCCCTTCTTCGACTTCAGGGTCGCTGATTATGAGTCACCGACTCTGACCCTGGTCACTGAGGGAAAAAGCGACGGTCTTGAGGGGCGGGTTCGAGGGACGAAGGTCGCCAAGGAGGGGAAACGAATGAGAAAAATGCCCGGTCGTTTCTTGGAAGGGCGCGTGACTGGCCGCTGCGATATTATTCCAGTGACCATGATACAGTTGCACCCAGAAGCGCTTCCGGAGCTTCCACCCTTGATCTGGGTGCTGCCTAGACGCCGTGCTCCGTCGGGTTAGGGACAGAGCCCTTGGTGCGAGGGGTTCAAGCCGAGTTCAAGTCTCTACGAATACGAAATGCATCGCTCATCAATCTTGCCACCGAGTGACTTTTGACGGCCGCGTCACTCGGCTTCGGGGTTCCGGAAAGGACGCCGCAGAATCCTTATGGAAATTGGCTGCCGGTTGGAATGGCTGCATTTTTAGTATGTTGTAGTTCATATTCTTCCGATCAAAAGTTCCCACGGATACAAGTCCCAAAAATCGGTAGTTTCCGAGATACAGGCTACAGAAAAGGGGGTGTAAAGGGGATACTACTGACTTTTGGGACTTGTGTCCATGGGAATTGTTGATCGGGAAGATACGAACTGTAACATACCGAAAATCCAGCCAATTCAACCGGAAGCCAATTTTCATAAGGACTCTGCTTCGTAAGGAATCCTTTGGCAACGCAAACGAGCGACCTTGTTCGCGTATCGCATCGATACGAGAAATTATAGGGTGTCTTCGAGGCCTGAGGCTTCTCATTGAGGGCCAGATGTTGCGAGCCGGAAGTGGCCGGCTAGGCAGGCAGCCTGGCTGCAAACCTGAACTAATCGATATTATTCACTGGAGGTAATCGATCCGATTAAGATCTGGTAACCCACTGGCCGCAGTCGCTGCTTGTGCGATCTCAGGCGGCAGATGGGCGACGGGTGCGAAACGGGCGAAGCCGGGAAATGGGCTTCTGAATTTTGATATACCTACCTTACAGCCGGGCTGCCAATGCCGGCGAGGAAGCAAACGAAGCCGTCGGGGAAGCGGGGGAGGAAAGGAACCGGACGGAAGAGAAGTAATTCCGTGTAAGCCGTTATTAAGCGACAGTCGGTACCGCGTGTATGAGGCATTCCGTGTCAACTCGACTTAACCTCATCTAACCCAACCTTACCCGACCAAACCGGTGTTACCGTTAATCAATATCGAGGTTGTACCAACAAATCAACAAACTAATCCAAAACCATTTGTCTCACGGAATGAAAATATTTTAGTTCTTCGTATGCAATATTTCAGTAGCATATTCTGAAACTTTTACTTACGATTATGAAATCATATAATGCACACTGTGGAATCGTTCGGTAAAGGTTGGAAAATGATTTTTCAAGAGTTGGAGCGAAAAAAATTATCGTTCAATCAACGACTGTTCAAAAAATGACCCGAAGATTCTCTGGTTGTATTCTTTGAATTCCGGAGGCGCCAATTAGTCTTGAAACATGTCTTGACAAATCGTTTTTCAGTAAACTAAGAACAGTGCGGAAAAAAAACCTGGTCGAGTTGGCACGGAATGCTCCATGTACACCTAGTACTAGGTCGAGGAGGAGGAGGAGGAGGAGGAGGAGAAGGGGGAGGATGAGAAGGTGGAAGAGGAGAAGGAGAGTAGGTAGAGTAGGTATAACGTAATTGCATGCGTCGTGTGTGTAGGCAGGGTAAGTACGTCGTCATCGTTTCTCCTTTTTCCTTCGTTTCGTCGTTTTATTTCGTTCCTCGCATTATTGTACCAACCTACCGACTACGTCGTCTAACAAAGCGGGGATTTCGCGAGGGAATTTCAAACTACGAGACAAGATAAGAGAAAAAAATACAAAAAAAAAAAGAAAACGAGGAAGGATAAAAGCTGCACCCTATAATCCCGTTCGCACCGTTATAAAGACAAGAATGAGAAAAAGTTTTTCGAATCATCGAAAGACCGTCCTTTTTCCGCGCGTGGAAAAATTTAATTGCCCACAACGTGAGTGGGGGAGTTTCGCCGATTGACGCGTTTCTTTCAACTTTTTTCACTCGTCTCACGCTCCCGCAATTTATATATTTCAATTTTAAAGTTAGCACCTTCCCCGGCCGGCTGCTCGCCGCCACCTCCATCCCTTTTATACGGCTCCAGCACGCACCAGTCTGCGGGGTTGAAACCTATCGTTCGACCCTCATCAATGTTGACGTATGCAGCAGCCATCGATTCTAGTAGAGAAAACTATTCCGCCGTCGGCCCCTAACTGATTCTCGGTGGAATTCTTTCTCGAATAAAAATAAAACTACCCGATGTAAAAACCGACGTCAGTCGGTGATTTTTCATTCCTTCTCGTCTGTCTCGCCGCACATACGCGCTTTATACCACTGAAGGAATGATTTAAAATTCGTTTTTCTTATTTGCCAAGCTTATTCGCATTGCGATATTTCTAATACATTCATCCGTTATCGCTCACGCTTACGCTGTCTTTATATTCTCCCATTCGATTTCCGCAGTAAATTCCGACTGAACGAGGAGCAGTGGTCGTCGATTCACGTCTCGATCGACTCATTACGACGGCTGACACGATTTTCAGTCTGGGTTCTAGATGTCAGATTTTGTGTTTTATTTTTACGTGACCAATAAATGACTAAACAGTTTTGTCACATAAAGTTTGTTTCTTTAGAAACTAGAAGGATATTTCGGCTTTTAATAAAAATTACCTATTTTCTCAAAAATCTATTGTAAATAACAATCAGACAAACTTCAGTTTTGCATTTAAATCACTTTTATTTGAAAATAAAATAAATGCAAAAGAATTGATAAACAAAGTTGGGCAATGAATATTTCTCGTACTTCTTCGATTCGACTTTCTCGTATCAAACCCCAAACGTAATCTACCATTACGCTCTTATTATACGGCTCCTGATAACGTTAATAACGATAAAGTCCGTCGCATCTCGGTAAAAACGTTTTCATTTTTCTTCCGCATAGCCACCCGTATTAGTTATCAAGCAAAAACTTCAAGACTTATTTATCAACGTAAAAAAGACAAAAACAAACTTTATAAGTAACAAACGAAGGTTTTGTTGTCATTCGATTTACAGAATCGACCTTCATTCACCTCAATAGGGGCTCGAAAAAATTTTTTCTCTTGTTGACCGATCTTATCAGCAATTCTTCGGAAGAGAATCGATCGACCCTGCACATACATCTGAGTGCGTAGCCTAAAGGGCTGTGAACAAATCCGAACCGTATCGCGCACACATGACCTATATATATGACAAGCCTAGACGTGTAAATACGAAGGGTAAAAAACGCGAAGGGAGAAATGAATTGAAAATGAATTGATCCCAATAATCGCGACCGTGTACTCGTCTAATTTCTCTATTCATCCCCCCAGTCTCGGTTCTCCTCGTGGGTCGCGAAGCCGCGGTTTTTGTGCGGTTGAATTTATTCGTTTTTCCGATCGGGCAAAATTAGACCTCTACCCGGATGATCGATTCCGCTCGCGGACTACGAATCTCGGGCGAGAATTTCCACTCCAGGATAAAAGGTCCGAAAAGCTTGTGTATGATCGCCGTGTCGTGTTTCGGTAGAAAAGCCCGACTGATTCTCACCTCTCTTATTTATCATCATATGCTAGGGTGCCGTGAAAGAATGATGGATGAGTGGAGAGGGTCGCATTGTCCCATTCATTACAGAGTCAATCAACTACAGTTGTTTGCACAGGGCTTAGAATCCGCGAAAATTATTTATACAGAATAATGCTTGTGACGAAATAAATCCGCGGAGGATACGGCGTTCCATAATTCAAGGAATAATTAAAACCGTGACCGCGCTTTCCTCAAAATTATGGATCAATCTCTTCCCGGCTCGTTGATAAATAACACGTCGAGTCGCACTTTATTTTTCCCAGTCAAATTTTATAACAAGATGGTATTCTGCGGTTTCTGGGGTTTCTGATTACGAATCTGAATTCAGATTTTGAAAATTCGAGACGGCGGATCCAATATGATGATTTGAAATTTGAAATTTTATCATATAGGGTCAAGAAACTCTGTGCAGGAGTATTTGGGGCCACTGATTGGGTTTGCCTTACTGAATTTTCGATATCTGACTTCAGATTCATAGTCAGCGACTCCAAAAACTAGTAATTTACGTAACACATGTTTTTTCAATCAATTTCATTCCAACAATGACAATTTACACTACACTGCAATAATTGCAATACGTTCTCAAGGTTGTCTAAATATACAAAATAATCGATATAAAATAGGAGGTAAGAATACGGTAAGTCCGCCACGATTCATAGGGTTAAAACAAATTGAATTCTCGTCGCCTGTGAAACAAAATCAATAAACAAAGTGTCTACCGAAAGCTTGTTTGCAGCTGCGGTACGGGTTTCGAGGCCGTCGAAGGAGGCGCTAATTCGCAGGCCGACCGCAAAACTAGGAATTGCGGTGTATATCCAGAGTTAGCCGGAGTGTCCAGAGGCGACCGCTACAAGGCTCGAGACGCGACAAGCCTTGGATTCCTTAACCACCCCTCGGAAATAAACGGGGTAAATTAGCAGGAGCGTCAGGAGGGTGAATTAAAGCGGACGGATATCCTCGCGGTGATCTTGAAAAGTTTCTCCTCTCCGATCCCGAAGCCGGTAGGATTCACGCCGACTGAGGCACCGATCGACCGGAAATGGGGATAATCTACTAGCGCCTGTAACGTGATTTAGCGAACGGCTTATATCCGGCTTACAGACGCGGCGGGGAAACGACGACGGCGTCTCGCGCAGAACGGGGATGTTTTAATCGCGAAATTTCACTTCGGGCCTTTTCCCGTGAGCGGCGCAAGGGATGGATTTTGGACACGTGACCGAGTCCCTGGAACCGCTCGCCCATCCCGAGGGATTCGATCTATGCGTCTGATCGATTAAACCGGCCGCAGATGCGGTCTGAATTATTAACTGCGAATAGGTAGGTAGGAATGGCTGTTCCATCCGCTGCAAGAACCGCTGGTGTGGGTAAATTAACTCGGCGTGTTAAGCACGGTGTACCGTTTTCGTCGATTGTTCGTGACTGTCGAGAATATTGCCCCTCTGCACAGATCCTAGATCCAACGGTGTTTCCGACTCTAAGAATGACCAGAAATAATCGATTATTCCATTGGATCGATCAATTTTTCTCCGATAGAGAAATCTCGAAAACTTTGTTTGTTTGTTTATTTTTGCGACCCAACAAAGTAGAAACCTTCCTCAAGGAAAACTGAGCTCTGATTTTCACGCTTTGTTCTCTCTCGTTTCCATGTTGATGCTGGAGCAGCAGCTGAGTAAAGTCGCGGGGGATTTTTATCGCGGTGGAAAACTCGCTGCGAAAATAGTAGGTACGGAAAAATGGCAGGCGAGCCGTGTACCGGTGGTATAAATAAGGTACTTCCGCACAATGCAAAGAATAACGGCACGAATACGTCGACAACGTCGTGTGTGACGTATTGCACAAAACTCTGAAAACTCGGGGCTTAAGCATGCGTCCCGGTTGAAGTTATAGCCGTACACGTTTATGGGGTGCATACACATTTCATGCAATTACTATCCTTATTCCGTGTTTGTCGCAGCGCGAATTTTCGCACAAATAGAAGTCATCCGGTAGACGTCTTATTATCAGCTGATTCGAAGTGAATGAACAATTGAAAACAAAATAAATAAAATAAGAAAACAAGGTTGGTCACCGGGATAAGGAAGGCTGCACAAAAACAAAAGGATATTTTTGTACAAGTAGGCACACCTCAGCGAAAAATGTGTGCATGTAAACATCGAGCCATCTTGAATATCTCCTAATCGGTTAAAGTTAGGAAAATTCTAACCCGGTACTTTTTTTTATAAAGTTTCAAATTTCCTATAAGAATCTATATTCGGATAGTTTATAAGTCAAACCGTTTATTACGTGTTATTTGAATGGAAAATGGGAAAAATGAAATAAGCACTTCTAAATATCAGTATTAAGGTCTCATATTTGTCTCAGATACTCTGTTTGAGATGTTCTACGAGAATTTTAATGCGCGTTTGAAAATATAATTTTTTTTTAACGCAATATATCGTCCAAGCATCAAACATCAATGCGGTTCGAAAAATTTCAACGGGCACAAATATACAGAGCGTATATTCATTCATCGGGTAAATTATTCAGCTTGAATTTTATTCAAAATTCGTCACGGGTTTTTTTTCCCACCTTTTCTTCCATTCATTTTTATTCTGCCGCGGACGTTTTTGGATTTGTGTATTATTTTTTCGTTTTTTTTTTTTTTTTTTTGTCTTTAGCCACAACTAACGCGTTTATTCGACAGCAGAAGCGACTGCAAAATTCACGTTGTAAAACGGAAAATCATGAATATATACATTATACATGTATGGACATGAAGCTACCGTAAAACGACGGATCGTTAATAGCATTAAGCCGAAATGAAAATAACAGGACCAACGTGCTCCACGCCGAGAGCATGCAGAGGGGTAGGTACGTAATGTTTTTTACTCAATTAAAATCCTCACCACGTTTTTGAGGGAGGGGGGAGGAACGGACGGTGAGAAAACCGTTTAAGCTCAAAAGTGAAAATGGTTGCCTCCCTACTTCATATACTTTCCTTCCGCCGGGCTTTCAAGACGCGACCGTGGAAGTCGCTAGAATATTCAAGTACCACTTAAGAACTTGGAAGAAAACGCTCTTTTCCGTCTACAGGCTGTACAAGTTGCGTATATTTAAGAATCGAATTCCCTTCATTTTCTCCTATTTCATTCCGCAACATCGTCTCCTTCGTTAACACCTGTTCTGTACAAAATTTCTCGCATACCTAGAGATAGAAGAGAAAGATGAAGAAGAAGAAAAAGAAGAAGTATTTTTGCTTCATTTTCACCTGCCGTAAAAGAATATCAAAATCATCTCGTCAAATCTGGGACATTGCAGAGAGGTAAGAATATACAGAAGAATAACAATTACTAGAAGCACAGAGAGCGATAGATGGATAAATAAATCATGTGTGTATATTATTCCCTAGAACACTTTGAGGCAAAATGAATACGTACACAAATATAAGGTACGTTAACAAATTAACCTAATGACACTTGTGACAGCTACTTAATAATAAAAAATAAATAAATGAACGATAGTGATTAATAAAGTATAACAATAGACACGTATTTGAATAACAAATAAAATAACAAATGAACTAAGTTGAAAAATAAATATAATAAATAACTAATAAAATGAGAAATTAAATAAAAATAAACTAATAAAAGTCTGATTGATTGATTGACTTTTATTCACGCGTTGGTTATACTTTGAGGTAACAAGATATAACATGGAAAGAGCATGAGTTTGAAAAGTCGTAGAGAAAACAGATCAATAGAAAATCGAGTGCTTGTGATTAGAGAGAGCGAAAGAAAGAGAGAAAGAAAGAATACTCTGTTCATAGAAACGAGCCATAAATCCAACTTCCATTTTTATCGCACTGAGAAAACACACACAGACAAAGCCGGAGGTGCAGCCGTTCATCACTTAAACTGTAATTATAAAACAAGGCTTTGGCGTGCCGCAGAGGAACGGAGGCTTCTGGTCGATGTTTCTGCAGAGCCTGGGAGGTAAAACGCGCGTAGATACACAATGCCGCGAGCTTCCCTATTTCGCCCCCCGGGGATTCGCTGAAGCCTCCGAAAAGCGTCTCTGCAAATGCTGCCAAACTTTCCGACAGCCCGAAAGATTGCCTGCAAAGCGAAGCGAAGTAAGAGAGAACACCGGTATCACTTCCGGCAGATCATTCCTCGCCCAATTACGAAACAGGCTGGATGTCGGGCGAAATTTTCGTCGAGTTCTTTATTTTTTATTCAGAATTATTTTTATTCACTTTAAAATTTCGACGTGCATCGAATGAGGTTTGCTCTCGGGTTGTACACGGCTTGTTCCTTTTTTCCCATTCTCGTTTTGCTACTTTCTAATCGGAGGAAATTTGAAGTTCTTGTTTTCCGTTCTTGTTTTCCTCCTCGTTCCTCCGGCGACAAGGAATAAGCCGCAAAAGCGCGGCGCGGAAGCGAGGAAAGAGTGCGGAGCTGTAGAGCAAAAACAGTTTCGATTTAATTGAAACTTTCGAACCTGACGCAACGGACAAAGGCTGCACCGGCAAACTCTATGAATTATTCAACCGCGTTCAATAAATTTCGTTGGGTCAACCGTTGTGGTCAGCTGCGGTTGCAATTCCAGTTTCGGAACAGCGGCAGTCGGTTTGACTCGCCCAAAACTGGGTACGAATTTACGGGGCGGGGTTGAGGTTCCGAATTTGAAAAGCTTTGAAAGCGCCCGATTCCGAATTATTTTGTCGCGAAACTTGAAGCGAGGAAGTCAAACTTTGAAGAAACGGCAAAGCTTCGAAATTCAAGATTCCGAAAATTTAAGTTACGATAGAGCAAAGTTCCGGGAATTAAAACATACTCGCGCAGCGTAGTTTAATCGACGAGTGGGTGTAAAAAATGAGAGAAACCGAAAATCAGAATGACCAGGATTCCGGACGTAACAATATCGATAATTCAAAACAAAAAGAAAAATCAAAGCGATGAAATTTACGGAACTGAAAATCTTCGATCATTCGAAACTTCGATGTTTCCTCAGAATTATTTCTTTACTCTGAGGTTCGCCAGCAGAAATTCTGAATTTGGCGCTTTTGGAACTTTTCAAATTCGGAATTGCAAGCCCTCCTCTTTTTCGACAGTGCGGGTCACACCTAAGAGCCGATGTTTCAAAGAAGCGTGGAGAAAAAAGTCCGAAACGAGGAAAAAGGGAGGCCTAAACCCTCTTCACGAACGAGTGTGTAAATAATCCATCGCACAGGGTGCCAGTCATGAGGTGCACGAATACGTAAACCAGAGTTTTCCCAACTTTATATGATCTCTCCTCGGCGCTTCTTCGACACAGATCCACAAACACACAGCCGGCTTAAGGAGTGTGTATAACACATTCCGGAAGATGAAAAGCGGTCCTCTTTTTCACGCCGTCGCGGTTCGCCGTACGTCGAGTAGAGAGGCAAAGGAGGAAAGGATGGGAGCGAAGTGGCAGCGGAACTCGGATGATCCGTAAGATCGTCTCGTTGGCACCGAAGCGTCGCGGCGTCGAGACGGGCAAGGAATGGTATAAAATAAACATCTTTTGAGCCGAGATTAAAGGTGGACTCCGTGCCTATTATGCACCGAGTGTCTTGAGATAATATTTGAATTTAACGAAAGTGTTAGGGTAACAAACAAATGGTTAGCTAACCATCACAGCCCGAGTTCGAGAGGGAGAGCCGGAGAGCACCTAAATTCTAAGGTCTTAAATCTCTTGGTACTCGCTGATCCGTAGGGTGTGAATGGAAACGCCATCAGGGCTCGTGGCTTCAAAAATAGATTGTGCAGGTAGACGGACGATACATCGGGACAACGGATTCGAACTGTTGTAACCTGAATGCAAAATAGTTAGGCCAAGGTCCGATGGACAAGTTAAACACATGTCTACGTGGGTAGAGATGTCCTCTTTGAATAACCAACCTGCTATAACCGTCGCCAACTGGCCTCAGTTCGTAATGAGACGCGTAAAGTGAAGAAAATTAAAAGCCTCTTACACCGGTCAGCTCGAATTTTGAGTCCGGGTTCTGGATGTTAAATTTTGATTTCTTCCACGTAACGAATAAATCAAGAAACAGTTTTATCGTACAAAGTTTGATTTTATCTAAACCAGAACGATATTACGGATTTTAAGATAAATTACATATTTTCTCAAACACTTATTGTAAATAACAATTGGACAAACTTCAGTTTTGCATTTAAGCCACATAGTTTCGAAAATAATAATAAATAATAAGCTATAAATGTAAAGGGATGGATAAACAAAATTCGTGAAAAATGAATATTCATCGTACTTCTCCGATTTTCACACGGACTCTCTCGTATCAAACCCCAAACGTAATCTCCCATCGTGCTCTCGTTGTACCTATCTGAATAGAAAATCCAAAAAAATTAAATAAAAAAATTGAGTTGACCTGTGTTATTCGTTAATAAATATTATTCGTCGCAACATTAACTCCTGTGAGATTTTATCTGGGCCAGACCGGCAAGTAACCTCTTAAATGTACCACAGAATGTGAACTGGATATCAAGCTGGCTAATTTTCGAAGGAAGAATCGTGTTCACAGTCGAATGGTGATAAATAGTAGGACCGAATCGGTCTGAATGGTTGAATTCCAGAAGTCTTCGGCTTGCGGGTGTGCACATGCATACCTATACGTGCACGGCTACAACCGACATCTTTCACCGCGTGGCAATAGTTCCCGTTTCCTCTCTCCCTTGATACTTATCCTCGATCTTCGCCATCCTCTGTTATGGCTTCCGCGCCCCCCTCTCCCCTTCTCGCTCTTTCTCTCTCTCTCTTTCTCCGTTCGTTCCCTGGATCCTCGGCTCGAGGATCGAAGGATACCGATGTGAGAAAGGGTCCAGGTCCATAGTGGCCGTGCCCACCACCGCGCGAGGAATCCTAATACATCGTAGTTCACCGCAAGCTCGAGCTTTCAGGGTGAATGTGTGTACGGTAGACGGAAATATGTAGCGATACAGGAGCCATTCACTCGGGACGCACACAAGCGAACCTAGCGATTTATGATTTATTGGAATACGCTGGCGAAGGAGGTGTAGGACGAAGAGGGGAAGGGGAGGGGGGGGGGGGGGGGGGGGAGAGAGAGGTGGGAGGAGTAACAAGAATTTTATTGGGGCAGTATAAGTAATCAGTTTTTTCGAGAATCCGACCCCCCTGGAATGTTGTAAATTCTTGTTATATTTTACTTTTTACTTTTATTTATTTTTTTTTTCCACCGACAAAACACTGACTCTACCTCCCTTCCGTATTGAAATTTTGACGTTAAATCAAACAAGTTGCGCGTATCCCGTATATCGTATTATTTGCATTTTCGATATTGAATAAACATTTTCTAAACACACGCGCGTTTTTACTATATATTCGACATTTTTAACCCCTTAATATTTCTCCCGAGAGAAGTTCGAAATTTAGCGGAAAATCTGATCTCCGAACTCGCGTTTTAATAAAAATTATGAGTTTCCTGCTTTTTGCTGTTGTTTTGCAAAAAAGGGGGCTCAATTTTTATATCAAGAAAAATCCTTGAAAAATCGCTTCCTTCGTCCTCCTGATCAGACGTAAGCCCCTTAAAAAATAGCGGCTGTACTTTCATTCCGCGGACAGTAAACGCCATTTTACTTATACGAGGTACTTTGCATGTACAGTGCAGCACTGCACGTGTGCAATACATATGTCTGGTGCATGGAGTCAGTCGGTGCTTCGTGGTGGCTTTTTTCCGCGCGGTAGCGAGGATTATACGTTTTAAAACCACGGCGTTAAATTCTTCCGGCAGTTTTTCACCCACGTCGATCCTTTTTATTCTCTCTTCTATTTTACTCTCGTTTTTCCAAGAGCATGGCTTTTCCGCGCTCGCCCTCGGGGAAATTCATCACTGTAGACACTGAATACTGAATTAGCAACGGAAAACAGAAAATAAAATGAACGTGAGAGTAAAAACGAAGTGAGACATTTTTTTTTTCTTTCCTCTTCTCTTGCGTCGAATAATTAGCCCTATTCAAACTGGGATTATACGAGATGCTCTTTTCCGACACGGGAATTTTGCATCACTTGCACATATCCCTCGAGGAATAATTCCCCCGCGTCCGGAGCGAAAAAAGTTTCGTTTAACGGTATAAACCTGCCGCCGAGAATGGTGAAGCGCAGGATACGCGATTTATAAATAATTCAGAACCCCGCAACATCCCGAGGAATTCATTCGCGAATTGTTTCTAACGCAACCTATATGCATGTATAATACGTATACATATGTATTGACGCATCTCTTTTTCTCGTTGAATATCTTCTACTCGTTGAGTAAAAGTGTACAAAATACCCTTTCACGTATACCTTGTACCTACAGTTGGGTATTACAGATAAAAATATTTAACGATGTTCCACCGTGGCACCCCCTAAAAAGCTTGCGCGAGTTGAAAGAAAAATTCTGTGAAACGAGGAGCGTCCCATGTTATGTGAAAGATCGCGTTCACTGTGTTTCACATTTTTTTTTTTGTTTAATTTCTACAGAAACACATTGTGGCACTTCAATTATTATTTCTTTCCTGACATTTATATTCAACCCGAAGATCACGATCCGTAACACAACGATATATCAACCGGGAATCTTATTCTCCCAAATTAAAAGTCCATTTTGAATTATAACTATTTTATGATATTGAATTAATAATGAAAAAGTCGTCAGATACACTTCTCAAACATCAACCGGAGACCTAATATTAGAAGCGTGGATTTTCTTTGTGACGTAAATTGATATTACGATTGATGTAAACAATATAAATAAAAATTGTATTCATTGTTCCTCATAAATTTTAAAAAATGTGAAAAAATCAACTGAGCGCGATTTTTCACATAACACAAAACGCTCATCCTTTGACCTAAACAAACTCGTTACGGGTTGCAATGGTAAAAAATCGTAGATTAAATACGCGAGAGAGAAAGTGGCGCGATAAAAAATAGAAGCGGAACTGCGAGCGACAATATTGTGCAATTTTATCAACGGTGTATATCGATTATTGAAATTCCTTTCCACGCTCGGTGAAACTCAATCCTCGCCGTGCATTCAGGGGATAACGGTTTGTGCGCACTCGACTGTACTTTCGGGGCGTGTATATTATTAGTTCAGAAGCCGTTTAGAAGGCCATAAATTTCACGGGCACGGGGCCATTCGACGTTTCGTGTTTCACTTAGTTCGTTTGAAACCAGGGGGAAATCTTGAAGCCCGTATGCATCGATGCAGCGGGACTGCGTAGCCTTCTTTTCCTTATTTACTCGCTGCACTCGAGTCGAACGAAAACAGCCGACGTAGCAATCGAGTCGTATCAACTTTTTAATTGGCTGGGTGTATAATACGATACACGCTGTGCAGCCTTCGGCGTACTTGGAAACACTTCCCAACATCTCGAGAGCCAAAATTGAAGACTTATATTGCACCGAGTTAGACGGCTTGAGAGAAATTTTCAAGTCAGATTTAAAGCGGTGTTTTCAAATTTTGTTTTGGAAAAACTCACCTTCGGCACCACGATCGGCCTGACAAAATTATGCAACCCTGAAACTTGGACCACGTTCTCTTCGTGTAGAATTCTAGTTCCGATCGTCAATTCTCCCTGATTCTCGGATCTGTAAACAGAAATAGAGTTTTTTCTTCATGGGTTACACGTTTTTGATGCATGAAATTACACATATTTGTTCGACACACAGAATTCGCACCGGTCGAAGGTAAAATCATGTAATTATAGTCTGCAACGAAAAAACTGCACAGATTTTTTATACTGTTTCTTATGCATTTTTAATCACCGATGTGGGAAAACTGAAAAAATTCCATCACGTCAGGTTTTTTCTTTTTCTCGTTCTCGTTTTATCATTTACTCGAAAACACAATATTTACCAAAAACATCCCACGCAGCTGAGATAAAATATTTTTTTTTGCAGACCTGTGTAATCGCACCTACCAAAATTAATATCGTGGTTCGAAATTAAAAGGGATTTGATGGAGTCAGAACTAGGTACTGTTGAAAATTGCGTGATATAAAAATTGTACCTACTGAGAATTTCAATTACTGAGAATAATAACAATATTAACCGTTACCGTGGCAATGGTGAGCTTTTCTGCACGATACGAGAGTGAATGAAACGGGGCTTTCATCGTTGCAACTAAACCTGTAGCGCTGACGATTTCCATGGTGGTTAAATTGCGAGTTTCTGAAAAGGTGCATGGCACGAGGTGAAAATGGGCGGTATCCGTAAGAGCAAGGAAAATGAGAGAGGGGGGCCCTTTGCAATTTAGAGTTTTCCCATTAGGTATACGTACTCGTCTCGACGAAAAAGTTGAAGGATAAGAGGGCGAGGGGCAGGGAGGGAGGGAGGGAGGGAGAAAGAGGCGAGCCCAGCCAGGCGATATTGCAGGAAATAATTTATTATGAAGAAGAAAGACGGACGGACGAGCGGGAAAGCGTAGGTATTGACGACGCGGACCCCCGTTCGTCAGGAGGGAAACCGGGAAAGCACCCCTCTCGATTTCTCTCTTTATCTCATTCTATCCTCTTCTGGAATCGAAGACCTTCTCGCCGAACTGCCAGAAGAAGATAAAAAATGTGATTTATCTAATGGAGGAACCGGGCCTCTGCTCCTCATCCCTTCACGTCGCTTTACGTCATAACCTAGAACCATGATGGATACACTCGGGGTGCAATATGCTCCCCCTACTTTGAGGAGGAGTATTGGGTGTAACGAGGAAACAGTGGCTTTGGTTCCCAGAATATGTTGTAATATAAGCGTGTCTCTCGAGCTGCGCTGTCGTCGAAAATTGAGAAAATGTATAGCATGGAATGATGAAGAAATTATGCCTCATCGCTGACGCAAGGTGTCAAATCTGGCTATCTAAATGATCGTCTGTTTTAGTAAGTGACTGTGAAGTGACGATGATCAACCTGATACGAGTTTGGAAAGGTCGATGGTGAGGAAAACACCGTATTTCACAGGGGGGGAAAACAATTACCAACAACGAAGAGGAATTTGTGTTCATGTTTTCCCGTTCGTCAAAGTTAACTCATCTCGGTCTCCTGAATTTCGTAAAACGCAAGGCATGCGCAGAAATTTATCACACTCAAAAATGCTGTGAAAATTGTTCCTGAGATCGAACGCTCTACCCTGAAGCCGATGTGCAGAGGAAAAAACGGTGCTAATTGACGGTAACGTGACAGAGAAATTAGAACGAAAATTGAGCGCTTATCGCCGGCAGAGTGCGTCATATTCGAGGTGCAAAAACTGTCCTCTAACTTGGTTACAGAAGAATAAAATTAAGAGCTGCTTTGTCTTTTATCGAGGATCCCGCAGGATCCTTATGGAAATCGGCTCCCCATGGAATTGGCTCGATTTTCGGTATGTTGTAGTACATATCGTCACGTTCAAAACTTCTCGTGGGCACGAGTCCCAACAATCAGTAGTTTCCGAGATACAGAGTTCGGAAAAAGGTGTCCGGATTTTGTCACATCTATGGATCTCGTGATTTTCATAAATTATGAAGCTTTAGGGGGACTTGAAACCAAACAAATTGCTCAAAAAACTGCACGGTTTATTCTCAAAGATAGGCAGGTAGCTCTGAATCATTCCATCCGTGAACTCGCTGGTTTACCGGAAGGAGGTGCGACGTCAGATATCGCATGAAGAAAGGAAACCCTCCGACTCTTGCGATAATTGACTCGTCCTGTTTTTCACGCCTGTGCGGAGTCTCTGCGAATCAGCTGTGCATTTTTCGAGCGATATATTTGATTTCAATACTCCCTTGAAGCTTTGTAATTCGTAAAAACCGCGTAATCGGTAGATATAAAAAATCCATACACCCCCGTTCCAAAACCAGTATCTCGGAAACTACTGATTTTTGGAACTTGTGTCCATGGAAACTTTTGATCGGAAGGATACGAACCATAATATAATGAAAATCCATCCAATTCGACCGAGAGGCAATTTCCATAAGGATTCCGCGAGGTCCTTTACCTCCGAATTTAAACAAATTAATGCCCATATTTCAGAGGCGAGTTGCTCGACCCAGGTGGCACACGTATCAAAATATTTGATAAGCTCGAGGAGCGGACGATGGGTTGGTATAAATATCCGGTAGGCGGCTCTTCGGGTAACTTACACAAACCCCAGGCGAGTTAATACCCTGCGGTGGTGTGGAAGCCAACGTCCTGCTCGCAATATCTCTCGGGAATATATCGGATAATATAGGCCTTGCCACGGTCAACTGGTGGGCCAATGTTCCATTCCGTGGCTCTCAAGCTCTGCTCTCTGCCGCAGACTCCCAGAGGGTCGTACCCTCGAATATGAGTGAGCTTATTCCCGGGCATGCGCCCGTTTCGTTCACCTTGCCTCTGATTTTTCACTCACCCTCGCAGTCGAAACTCATTCCGTCTTGCGTAAATTGCACGAATTGAGTATTGCGAGTACAATCGTCGATTCTAAGGAGGAATTAATCGCCCCGAATCTCGTGGAAATTCGAAGAACTTGGAAATATACCGATTCTCTGATTGAGGTCTTGACTGCAATAATAATAATAAACTCAAATGTTGCCCAGCCCTGCCTCGAATTTCGACTCGGTGGTTCAGGGTGGCGAACCGGGTGGGATTCTGTTTCCAGTGAAAAGCAGGAAATCGCACGAGGTTCGGAAATGGGAATGAGAATAATGATCCCCCTTTGTGCAAGGGAGTTGGAAATCGGGATGTGGTGTTCTGTTCGAGAAACAGAGTTTCCATCCTGCAGTGGCAATGAGATTTTCCGTATCGCCGAAACGAGGGCTCAAGGTCGTGTCAACTCGGGGCCAAATTAAAATCATTCTCACTCTCATTGTTGTTATTATCATTACTTTACATTGAACAGTCTAGTAGTTCGAAAGTGGAATTATTGTCCGACTACAGCTGTACCTTCACAAAGCGGATAACGCGAGGAGACGAGGAAGCTCGAGGTCGTTATATTACCAGGTACCCCAGGATATTCCAACATTGTAGATTATAATAAATTCAGAAGTGGAGAAACGGCCGGCTTCACTTGTAACAACGCGGTGCATCCAGTTTCGAATTATTATACACGGATAAAAATGCAGACAGGTAGTTAGGTACCTACCGACTTAGCAAGTCGTTAAATTTGAAAAGCAGGAATAAGAAGATGGAGGAGAGAGTATCTGAGGGTAGAGAAAGAAAGAGAAACCAGAGGAAAAGAGTAGAATGTAGTATAACGAGAATTTCAAGGGAACAACGATGATGCGTTGAAGCTAATCCACGAACGATACCTTGTTCGAATTACAACCGTCTGATGATCTCTCATGCGCTAATCGCAAGATCATGCTTTCGTTATCTCTCCCTTTAACCCCGCACAACGAACACCGAGAAGAAATTTCTCCTGAAATTGCATGCAAGCTTTTTTTCTCAGGAGCGTAGATAATTTATTGTTCTTACGCGAACATCTGCTGCGTGTCAGGTTTTGGCTATTAAAGAATGATTCGGCCGTAATGAAGTATATTCGATGCTTTTATTGCTGTGGTATCTTCCGGAACAAAACAGTACTTCATATCGAGTAGCAAGATTACTTAAGAATCATCAGTATCGCTATATACTATACTGTATCGAAAAAATGGAATATTTTTTCCGAAATTAAAGTCAAAAATGTTGTTTGAAATGACGGAAGAGGTCGTAAACACCTTTCGGCCTTAAATAATAACTTTTGAAAAACTAGATTTATCGTAAAATGATAGCAGACCTTTTTTGTAAAGCGTTCAATGCCCTACAAAAATACGGAATAAATTCAAATACGGAATCATTTCGTCAATAGACATTCGAAAAATTTTCTCTCGTTTTGGAGGATTCATCATTCGGACAAATTTTGCCGGTACATGTGCCGCACGTGTTGTAATGTCATAAAAATACAAGACACGCTTGAGGTTGACTCCTGAGGAACGGCTGGGATATTTCTCTAATGAGATGAAAATACCCACAGCTTACGTGTAAGGCTTTCTCGCCAGTTCGTGACTACCGAATGTAATTAGTTACCGACTGTTCAAAGCCTCAGGGGAGCACATTTTAATCATGAAACCGGCCGGCACGTAACGCACAACCTGCACGAGGTCGAGCGATAAGGTGTAAAGAGGCGAATGGCTCGAAATTCGGAAATGAAGAAAAGAGAGAATACCAGTACAGGAGTTTGTCTTCGGGTACCACGCGGCCCTCTTTCTTACAGCTTCTCGACCCTTCCCCTGTAACGCCTGGATACGAGTTCTCCGTTTCCGGTAATTATATTCAAAACTCGAAGCCAGAAGTCCGGTTCGAGAGGGATAGAGGAGGGAAGAGGTAAGGGATAAGAGAGGGTGAATTACGCGTGTTCCTCATCTCCTGGCCAAGACCCTCGGAAATGCGTGTACCTACCCTCGTAAAGTGCGCAGGCACTGGGCTCCCCGGGTTGGGTAAACTTGTTGGGGAAGACGCCTAGTTGAATATTTTGCCTCCGCGCTGGGAATTTTATTGCACGGTTGAGTGCGTGCGAAGATGCGTGCTGTGGACCAGCTTCTAAATATATGCCATGCCTCCGTGTCTCGGGGAAGACACTCTCGTATTACACTCCATACGCGCGGTACGAAACGGAAGGGATCTGAAACAGTTCCGGGGTGCCGTCTAATTCAACATTCCTGAATAGGCGTATGAACGAACAGGACGAAATTTCACGAGGAACCGGAAATACTCGGATTCGTCAATTTTTTGGTATACATTAGTGTGGTCGTTGAAGAGGTTATTTTTTAATTTCAATCGTCGCGCCCTCCAATTCGGCTCCGGATGATTCAAAGATAATTCCCCCTTTTCAAATTTTTATCTCAACTCTGATCCGTGTCCGAAAGAGCAGGCTCGATTCCTTACAACACTTTCAGAAGCACATCAAATCTACCCAACGGATTTAGATGTAATTTGGTGTAGGGGAGTTTCTTGGATCGCTGATTACGAATCTGAACTCGAAATTTGAAAGTACAATACAAGGGTTTTGGTCCACCATATTGAATCCGCCACTTTGAATGTTCAAAGTTTGAGTTCAGATTCATGATCAGCGACCCAAGACACTTCCTTATACCAAATTTCATCTAAATCCGTTTGGTAGATTTGATGTGCCCCTGAAAGGGTTTAATGGAAAAATTCACCCTCTTTCGGACATGGGGTTAGAGTACAGATAAGAATCTGAAAAAAATCGACAATTATTTTTGAATTATCTGAAACTGAATTGGGGGGGGGGGGGGGGGCTCGCAGGTCGATATTTAAAAACGAGTTTTTTAACGACCACCCTAGTATACATCACCATCTTTTTTGCGATCCATAATAAAAAAAATAAACGACATTTTCTGTGTGGACGAATGAATTCCCTGAAAGTAATCCTCTAGATGTCTCTCGATGGCTTTGAGAAATATAGAAAGCATTATTCGTTTGATGAAAACCTATACTTAGTCATCTTTGCAGAGAGCGTGCCGACCAATGCTGAGAATGCTGAAAAAAGAAATGACAAATAACGTGGTCGATCCGTCTGAAGTATGAGGCAAACGGAAGTGAAGTTTTTGAACAAGAGTCAAAGCGCCGATTGATAAAAAGTAGAGGCGGGAGTCGATTTTACCAACAAACTATAATGGCTCGGTTCCGTATTTCTTCTAGTAATTTTGAGACTGAATATATGTTGAGGATAAAAAAAGATGTGAACTCTAGTCGTTGCCAGATGTTCGCAGCGGAGAATGAAGCGCTAAGGAGTGTAAAATTATGCGACGATGGGACGGAGGTGGGGATTTTAATTCTTTCAAATTACAGGTAATAGAATTTTATACGCTCCACGCTCCGGACGTTATTATTATACCTTCATCACCGGCGGCGACGCCTCCGACGCTCCCGCGTCCCCGAAAGGCGGCTTTGATGGCACGTATACCTGCACTCGAGGTTAATCGGTCTCCATACAATCCGAAATAGCTTGTCATTCGTCCCGTCAAAACCAACCCTCGGCCTCCCTGAGGTCACGCATGACACACCGCAGGCGACGCGTAAAGAACGCCGTTCCTGATTCGGTGAACAAAATAGTAGGTTGTCTGACAAGGGACGAAAGTCGGTGATTGCGTCAAGCGTGAAGTTTGTGCCCGAGCGAAATTAGGGCGGCAATCACACGATTGCGATTGCCAATTTTTGGCCCGAGTCACGCGCGATAGGTTTTGTAACAAGCGAATCAAAAGCGATATGGGGCTTTTCGTGCTGGTAGTTATGCGGGACGCGACTGATCAATTTTTTCTCTCAAAGAAGGAAAGTGAAGCAATCGTCGATCGCGCCTGCGCAAACCTATCCTTACAACACTGCGATGAAATTGACTACGTTAGTCCCGTTAAACCGCCACGCAAAGCCCCACTTTTCACGCACGTGTGATAAAACATCACACAGGTCTGCAACGAAAGAACTGCAGAAATACTGTGCGTGATGAAGGTAAGTGGAAGTCATTTTTGAAGTCAGCATACTCGAAAAGAACATTTACCAAAAACATCCCGTGCAGGTAAAATAAAATATTTTTTTCCAAGCCTGTGTTATAAGAGTGCCGGAAAACACGATCCGGCGGTTAAGAGGAGGATAATCATAAGAATGAGTGAAAAATGAGGCAAAAGAAACGGAGGAACAGCGGTACCGAATAAATCCAGGGGAGAAATCCGAAATCCGAAATCCGGGTAATTCGGGGCGAAAATTTCCGTTCTCTCGTTTTTTACGGCCGGTATACCTACGAGGGTGGGCGAGATGAGCGAGGATACATGTAAGCCCCTCTCCTCTCCTCTTCTCTCCTCGCCACAAGTCTCCTCTCTCGGCAGCACGCAAGTGTAAGAGGACTACCGCGTCCTCCGGAGACATGCCCTCGCGTAGCGCACAGGAAGTTCGGATTTGAAACAAAAGCCAGTTGCGTGGACCGGGGTGGGGGATAGGGATAGGGAGTGAGAAAGCCGGGACGGCGAAGAGGGATGAGTGGGCACGGGAGAGACAGAGGAAGCTACGGGCCGAGGGTTCTCTCCTCCTCCCTCTACCTAAGCTCGGAGGCTTGTTAAGAGGAAGCCGAAAAACACTCGTTAAACTCCCGCTGTAACTTATAGCTCCTTAGCAACCGCTGCGGAACGTGAAGAAGAAGAAGAAGAAGAAGAAGGAGACGAAAAAATGAAATAAAAAAATAACCAAACAAGAGTAAAAATTTCTAAAATAAAAGATTTGAGAAAAAGGAAACCTTCAACTTTTCTCGGGGTGTAAAAAAGAACAGACACGCATGTATTTATACGTTGAAAGAGGGGAGAAGAGACAGACACACGTTCATGCATGTTTCTTATACCGTACTGCGGATTCCTCGAGTGTCGGGAAATTATTAGACCATTTGTTTCATATCTGAAGAGAGTGGAAAACGAAGATGAAAAAGAATACAAAAAAAAAAGGAAGTAAGAAGTCACCCCAGGGGAAAAAACTGTTTTGAAGAGGGTTTTCGTAAGCGTCTGTCTCTCCCTGACAGTATCCCAACGGTTGTTACCTCGAAACCAGCTTATGTGTATACCGACGTGGCAACGAGGATGCTGCTTAACTTCGGAATGACGTTAAGCTGCGAAGGTTATTAAGAGCTGTATAAATGCCGTGGGAGTGTTCGGCGCATTCATCACTATTTGAAATCGCTCTGCAGTGGCGCTGGATTCTCTTTCTCTACCCATCCTCCCACAGCTGGGTCTCAGCGCCGTTTAGCTGCCCGCTTTTACGCCGATGTTATACCGACTTCGCCCACCTAGATACATGTATGTATACACGTTATACTGCTCCGAGAGGCTCTCTTTGTTACTCGAGATTTAACTTTCGTCTGTAGGGTTGTAAAAATGTAACCCCAAGAGCCGTTCCCAAGTTTCGGCGAAGCGCCGCCGGTGCCGCCGCTGCTGTTTTATTCAATGAGCGAAACCCCCACAAAAGTAAAACGCGCCTTTTACTCCGAACCGCAATAACGAGGATGGAGTCTTTCGTATTGCGCGAAGTAATTCGTCCGAACATCCTTTCGGTTCGTCCGAAACACACGTACGTGAAGAACTTTTGCGGGTCATGGTATAAAAGCAACGAATCGCTTCGCCGCCGCGCCGTCCGAGATTACTCGCGTTAAACCCCCTTAAAGATTATCGCTAACGAATGCACCTCCCTTGGGTAAAATACGGTTGATTTGATTCGACAAAGGTCTTGAAACGAATGCCAAGCCGGGTTATACTTCCTTTATAAGCACGTTAACGACTCGGGGAGCGACCAGGAAACCGGGAGGGGAATGTAACGAGGCACTGCGTCGATAATAATTAATGAACGCCCACATACCATATAGATTGTTCCTCTATTAGCTGATTCAGCGCACGAAACAAATGACACGGTAATACCGGTCCGTCCGGGCAGCGGGGTATAAGCATTAGGTAAAGTTACAAATAACATCCCATTCATTTCCACCCCATAAAACCGCCCTTCCATCCCCTATGTAACGTACGGTGTACGTATATGTCCATCCCGTACTTATACTGATATACGTTCCCCTCCAGTGCCGCAGCCACAGCACGGACAGACAGCGACGCTCGAATAACGCCGGGCCGGTCAGATAACCCCCATAATAAGGCGGACATAGATTTAATAGATTTATTGACTCTGACAAGGGATTGGGGAGTTTCCATTGATTGAAATACATCAGGCACCG